>NC_045551.1:58198880-58289358 GCF_009769535.1 Thamnophis elegans | reverse complement strand
CTACAACAGGTGCTCATAGCAGTGTGGAGCGATTTGCTGCCTGAGGTCAGACACATGTTGCTGTCTGCTTGAGATACATTCTACTTGAATACTCCTAGAACACTGTTTGAGACTCATCCTGCTTGAACAAAAGGGTAGGGTCAACCATTGTCTTTGAGGGTAACCCGTTAATTTTGCCTCCTTCCAGAGTGTCTTCAAAAAGGTTGCAGATAGCCTTAATGGTGGAGAAATGGGACCTTCCAGAATCTCCATCAGTGATGGAGGGATTCCAATTTTTTTACTACCTGTGCTGTGGGCGTAGCTTGGTGGGCGTGGCTCGGTGGGTGTGGCGGGGGAAGGATACCGTAAAATCTCCATTCCCTCCTTCAGTATTTAGTCATGCTGGCCACATGACCACGCAGACGTCTTCGGACAGCAGTGGCTCTTCGGCTTTGAAATGAGATGAACACCACCCCCTAGAGTCAGGAATGACTAGCACATATGTGTGAGGGGAATCTTTACCTTTACCTATCCCATCCCATCCTTTTATTCTGTTCTGTTCTGTAGTTCTGTTCTGTTCCACCAAATTCATAGAACATAAAGGACCCCACAATTCAACTTTGAGCTGCAAATATTCTCTTTTATCAGTATTATGAATTGTCAAGCCAGCAAAGATTACTCAGAGAAATCTTGGCTGAAATAATAAAATATAGTTCTGAGGACCCAGGATCATATTTTTGTTGTTAGTTGCGAAGTCGTGTCCAACCCATTGTGACCCCCTGGACAACATTCCTCCAGGCCTTCCTGTCCTCTGCCCTCCTCTGAAGTGCATTTAAGCTCACACCTGCTGCTTCGGTGACTCCATCCAGCCACCTCATTCTCTGTCATCCCATTCTTCTTTTGCCCTCAGTCTTTCCCATGATTAGGCTCTTCTCCAGGGAGTCCTTCTTCTCATTTGGTGGTCAAAGTATTTGAGTTTTATCTTCAGGACCTGGCCTTCTAAAGAGCAGTCAGGGTTGATCTTCTCTAGGACTGACCGGCTTGATCTAGAAGAGTAGAGGCTAAGCAATTCAACCTTTACGTTTCAAAGAAACTTCCTGCGTTCTCTGTTTTCAAACATACTACTCAGAGCTCAGAGCTGGGACCAGAAAGCAATGAAATGAGAACCGAGTGGTTCTTAAGTCTGAACAGTATCCTTGAAAGCGAAAGCAAAGGAGAAGAGGAATTGAAAGTGTTTACAATCCAACTCGAAATTGATTTGTACACACAACGGCACCCTCTTTTCTGAACTAAAAGATGGAACTGGAAAAAAAGGCAAACAGCACTTTGAAGTGGAAAGAATAGCAGCAGATGTCCTTTCCTTGTGTGTTTATTGATTGATAAACACTCGGGCTACCTCATCTCTGCAGAGTAATTTAGATATGGGAAAATATCTGTGAAATATATTGATTGCTTTATTGATTGAAAAGCCAATTGCTGTCCCGCTTCTGTTCTACCATTTAAATCCTGACACATTTTGACGTATGAGCCAGCTGTGACCACCGCCTCAATTCTGCCTCGAGATAATGTGAGGCCTGCCAAGCCAACGTTCACCCCACCATTTTTTTTACAGGGTAGGGTTTTTTGTTTGTTTCTTAGCCGATGAAATAATTAAGCTTCATTAAAACCTGGATCTGCCATCACCTCTGTCCTGTATCTCTCTGTATAGGGGTGATGTGATAGCAGTGTTCCAATAGTTAAGGGCTTGCCACAAAGAAGAGTGGGGTCAACCTATTCTCCAAAGCACCTGAGGCAGTGGTGGGTTTCAAAAATTGTTCGAACCTACTCTGTGGGCGTGGCCTCCTTTGTGGGAGTGGCTTGCCACCCACGTGACCGGATGGGAGTGGCTTGCCGCCCATGTGACCAGATATGAAGATGCCGACGACACTTGTCACAACCACCTTAAATTACCTCACACAGAGCACTGGCATGCATAAGAATATGATGTAAGCTTGTTTTTTAAAAGGCATCTTTGGTTTGCATTAAAACAACTTCAACACACGGAATGTTCTGATTGCACCACAAACGCAGTAGTCATCCTTACCTTTCACAGAGGCACTGAGTTTTATAAATATGAGCATGATAGTGTAGAATAATCATATCCAAGAACCAGTGGTGGGTTTCAAAAAATTTTGGAACCTCTTCTGTAGGTGTGGCCTGCTTTCCGGGTCCACGGGTGGAACCTCTTATAACCGGTTCAGTAGATTTGACGAACCGGTTCTACCGAATAGGTGCGAACTGGTAGGAACCCACCTCTGACCTGAGGGTAGGACAAGAAGCAATGGATAGAAACTAATCAAGGAGAGTAGCAACCTAGAACTAAGGAGAAATTTCCTGACAGTGAGAAGAATAAACCAGTGACACAACTTGCCTCCAGAAGTTGTGAGTGCTCCAAACTTGAATTTTTTAAAGAAGAGATCGGACAATCATTTGTCTGAAATGGTACAGGACTAGAAGGTTGGATTAGAAGACCTCCAAGGTGCCTTCCAAATCTGTTTTTCTGTTACAGGTGCTCTTTTTGATATATTCCTCCACGTTCACCAGATTGATATGTCATGAACAAAAGAAATGTAGAAACAAGGCAGTGATTATTCGAAACCTAACCAAGCTAAGAATGATTGTTCTGCTCCGCTATTCCCTCCTTTCTCTATTTTCCAGGAGGGATTCCGCTTTTTTAAACATCCCCCTGGGGATTTCTCACTTGTTACTAGATCAGTTTGTTCCCAGGCAGCTATATAAATCAAGGAAGGAGACGCAGGGTGGAAAGAGGAGATCCACTATTCCTTTACAGCTGTATGCTATTTATTTTGCAAATACAAGCGGAGGTAAATTTATTGATTTTGTTTTATAGAAAGAGCATGCAAAAGCAATTACAAACTATTCTTGATTTGGAAGAGAAAACCTCCTAAATTAACATAATAAAGAAGGTTTTGTCTGAAAGGTTGTAAACAGTCATAAATTAAAGGTGCTTAGGAAATCGGGTGGGTGAGCTGAAGGGAGGTGGGGGAGAGGGAAGAATCCAATTTTTTTTTAAAAAAACTTTTTAACACTGCGCTGCTGAAACGCATCGATTTTTGCCTGCTGGTGCTCATAAAATAATGAGATATTCAGATAGTTAACATATATTACGCCATTGATTCAAAATCGTGGGGTTGCTTAGTCGAAGCACGCACTCCATGCAGTGCAGACATCTAATCTCTTATTTTTGTTTCCTATAAAAGGAAATTTCTTTATTTATAGATTTGGGAAGACTGGAGATCATTGGCTAGTTTGCACTGAAGATATCCAAAGAAAGTTAGTTTTGAATTTATGCTGGATGGGTTTCAAGCAGGATCTCTCCCCCACCCTCCCTGCCCCAGCAGTGTTAGAGACACCTCCTTCATAGTGGCTCCTCTGTGTGTTTGTATGTGTGTAAGAGCCAACACAAATTTGCAGAAACTGCAGATAACATGTTTTCCTGAGTGGTGACACTTCTGTTTGCAAGCTGTTTCGTATGAACTCAAGAAGCATTTGATGTTGGCATGCTATTCAGAAGATACTGAACTAGTTTTTCTCCCTCCAATACTGTGAATTCTTTTTAAAACAAAACTAGAAAAAAGAAGTTGGAACTTTGAAATGCAACCTGTTTGCAGTTGGAAGTGCTACGAACCACAAAGTCAAACTGAGGAAAATGGAAAGAGCCAACACAATGGGTTGTAACACATGATGGTAAACAGCTTCACCCACTGCCATTTATTTAAAAACAGAAACCAATACATTTTGGTATGATCTTCTTCCCCTTGGTCTTTTTCACTCCAAGCTTAACATATATTTTTTTTCAATATTTTCTTAGGAAAAAATGGATTATTCTCATCATTATTGAAAATAGGGAACTTGATTTCTACATTTCTAGAATTCTTGCACAGAATCAACTAGTAATATTTGGAAGAGTTGATTTAGATGGGTTAAATCAAATATTTTTATATGTATGTATATATGCATGCATGCATGCATGTATGCATGTTTGAATATATGTACCGTATGTATACGTATGTCTTTTTTTATTTTAATCCAAACATCATTTTTCATTAAACAGTGTGTCATCTGGGCACATATATTTTGTGGAAATACTTTATACAATAACAATTACAATTTACAGCCATATTAATTATTTAATCTATTATTAACAACACTAATATTAATATATACCATACCTAATACAATAACAATCCACTTCTTAACTTATTTAACTTTGTTAAAACATTGCCTCTGTTTCACTCTTCTGCTTTTTTCTTATTGATTCTCCAACCATTGATAAAATAATTCCCATATATTATAATAACCTGATTGCTCCTTCTCTTTAATTTCAAGTGTTAACCTATTCATTTCTGCATGTTCTAATATTTTCCTAATCACGTTCTCATCCATAGGGATGTCTTCATTTTTCCAATTTTGTGCAAATACAATCCTAGTTGCAGTTATTACACGAATTATCACATTTTCTTTACTATAAGTTTCTGGTAAGATCCCCAACAAAAATAATTCAGGTTTCAGATCAATATGCTGTGGTGTCATCTCCTCCATCCATGTACATATTTTCATCTAATATTTTTTTGGCTTTTACGCATGTCCACCACATATGATAAAATGATAATACAAACCTTTCTGTCAGAGACACAATACCTTGAATTCTGTCTATTTAACATGGAACAAACTTGGCTATATTTTCACAAACATTTTATGGAATATCATCATGAGAGGAATCAAGATATTTTAACTACAGGTAGTCCTTGATTTACAACAGTTCATTGGCTGAATGTTTGAAGTTACAATGACACTGAAAAAGTGAGATGGCTGTTTGTCACACTTACAATCATTAGGGCTTTCTCAAAATTCAGACGCCTGGCAATTGACTCCAATTTATGCCGGTTGCAGTGTCCTGGGGTCATGTGATCCCTTTTTGTAACCTTCCGACAATCAAAGTCAATGGGGAAGCCAATTAACTTCACCACCATGTGGCTAACATAACAACAGTAGTGATTCACTTAACAACTGTGGCAAGAAAGGTCATCAAATGGGGCAAAACTCACTGAACCAAACTCACTTAAGAATGATCCCACTTAGAAACAGAAACTTTGGGCTCAACGGTGGTGGTCAGCTGAGGTCTACCTGTACTGTAAATGTATAGGAGCTACCTTGTGTTGTGGCCCGCCAGTGGCCAGCAGAGCTGGTGGCAGACTCAGACAGTGAGAAGGTTGGGGAGAAACATGGGCCAGTCCTGGAGTCTGGGGAAGGCTCTGATGCGGGCTCTGCGTTGGAGGCAGAGATAGGGCCTGGGCCGTCCAACAGTTATCAGCTGCCTTTGGAGTTGGATATCCATGGGGATAGAAGAATAGTTGGAGCACATGCACAGAGTTGCCAGGAGAAGGGAATAGCTAAGGAACAAGAACTGACCCAAGAGTAAAAGCACAGGTGGACAGTGAATGGCCCCTCACATAGAGAATAAAGAGGAGCAAAGCGGGGAGTGGAGTTTGCAGGAGACAATTAGTTCAATTCATTAGGGTGAAGATCTATTCCTGACATCTTGCCAAGTAATTGCTGCTACAGCGTGGCGTTTGGACGATATCATCCTGGCAATTCTCCAAGCCTAATAAAGTTCTGTAGTTGTGAAATCTCATGAAAGACGGTTTGCCGGGACTTTGCTGGAGAGGAAATCCCTTTAACCTAAATAAAAGAGGTTTTATCAGGACAGGAGTCTGCTTCATGATCTTGGGAAGCCTGGGTCAGAACAACTTGCACCACTCAGAAATCGTAATAGTCTTTAAGAGATAATCATTTTTTAAGCAAACCCAAAGAATGTGACTTCACCAGAATGAATAGGAAGTGTCTGCTTTGCATAGCTTACATTCATATCAATGGGGTACATGCTGGGTGATTTCTAGGCAGATGGTGCCTCTGATGAAATTATGGTGATGAATTCTGCCATGCCGCTGACTTGGAATTCTTTTTGTTTCCAATGCAATGTCCATTCAGTGAATCTTTCTTGTTGTTGACTGTTGAATAGCTACATTTTTTTTTAAGATGGGTTTTACAGAAATCTCGGAAAACACGATAAAAGGTAGCTTAATGAGAAGGAGGGAAGATGAGGGGGCATAATATGTACTTTAATAAATCATGCATCCTTGTGCTATTTAAATGTTTCTTCAAGGTTGATTGAAACTTTAACCTCACTCTCAATAAAGAAGGAAAGCTTCAAATTTGCCAGACCTTGAATTTTTACAACAGTATGTTGAATTATGCAGTGATCAGTCAATTATTCATCTCTCCCAGATCGAGAAGGCTGCGCTTTGAAAAGCATGCAAAAAGGGCAACCAAACGTGATGCTGTGTCAACACATTTCAGTCAGGATTGCTTACAAGACAAATTTTGTTTCAACATTGATTCCGACTTTTTTGATGTTTGCTTCTAATAAGGTACGTGCTACAAATCAATTTGGGTTGGCGTGCTTCCATTCCTGATGGGAAGACACTAGCTGTTGGCAAAAGTGCCCCCCCCCCCGGCTTGCTCCATGGGTTTCTAAAAGGAATTCTCCACATTCCAAGGATGGTTATTTTGATGGAAATGGCAAAAGAGTCATGAATGGTGGCTGCATGGAAGCCCTGCTGAAGAAGAAGTCACATGTCGTCATGAGTGCTCAGGCCCAAAGTAATAAGAGATAAAGGCTTCCAGATATGGAAATCTGTCTCTCTATCATCTCTTTCTTGATCATCTCTATCTATCTCTATCTCTGTTTACCTCTACCACTATCTCTATATCATCTATATCATCTATATCTTTTATCCTATCTATCTATCTATCTATCTATCTATCTATCTATCTATCTATCTTGTCTATCATCTATCTATCTATCATATAAATTAACATTTATCATCTATCATCTACCTATATGTATCATCTATCATCTATCATCTATCATCTATCATCTATCTATTATCCTTCCATTATCTATCTAACTGTCTATCTATCTATCTATCTATCTATCTATCTATCTATCTATCATATAATTTATCATCTATTATCTATGTATGTCTATCATCTATCATCTAGCTATCATCAAGCTATCATTTCAATCAATCATATAATTTATCATATAATTTATCATCTATCATCAATCAATCATTTATCATCTATCTATCATCTCTATCAATCTATCAATCATATAATTTATCATCTATCATCTATGTATGTCTATCATCTATCATCTAGCTATCATCAAGCTACATTCTATCAATCAATCATATAATTTATCATATAATTTATCATCTATCATCTATCTATCATCTATCTATCATATAATTTATCATATTTATCATCTATCTATCTATCATCTATCTATCTATCTATCTATCTATCTATCTATCTATCATCTATCTATCTATATATCTATCTATCATCTATCTATCTATCTATCTATTATCTATTATCTATTATCTATCTATTATCTATCTATTATCTATTATCTATTATCTATTATCTATTATCTATTATCTATTATCTATTATCTATTATCTATTATCTATTATCTATTATCTATTATCTATTACTATTATCTATTATCTATTATCTATTATCTATTATCTATTATCTATTATCTATTATCTATTATCTATTATCTATATCCATATCTATCTATCATATAATCTATAATCTATCTATCATCTTTCTTCCTATCTATCTATATCTATCCATCCATCCATCTATCCATCATCTATTGAAACCCCCTTCGTTTATCTTAAAAAAATGGAGGGGTCTCATAGCAGCTTGCACCTGCTGTACTAAGGAACACTTATGCTTTTAATGTAGCATAACATTTGAACTCAAACTTTAAGGTTCATAAAATAGTTTAGGGCAGGGGTCAGCAAACCTAAACACTCGAAGAGCCATTTGGACCCGTTTTTCACAAAAAAAAAACACCGGGAGCCACAAAAGTCCTAACCAGAAGCCACCTGTTCAATTGACCGGAAGTTCAGTTCTCCCACCATAGAGTCTCCTCCTAGTGCTTTTTCCCCTACCTGTCATAACCGAAAGCCCTATCAATTGTGGAGACAACTGGAAAACTCTTCCCTTGCCTTAGAGTCTTCTGGCACACTGTGCATCTCTTCTCCCCCCCCCACCGGAAGCTCCTCTCAAAATTCTATCCGTAGAGATCCGGACCCTTACCACTCTCCCGGCCTTCTGTAAAGCGACCAAGACCTGGCTGTTCTGGCAAGCCTGGGGCTGTTGATTATATCCAGCCCCACTTAGACTGAATGGATGGTATATTTTTAATAATTGTATCTTTTCTTAATTTTTTAAAATGCTTTTATCTTGCTTGTCAACCCCCCAGAGTCCCAACGGGAGTGGGCGGCATACAAATTTTATTAAACTGAAACTGAAACTGAAATTCTGGCACTGACCGGTGAAGGAGCCGCAGCAGAAGAAGGAAAGAGCCACATACAGCTCCAGAGCTGTAGTTTGCTGACCCCTGGTTTAGGGCAATTCATGAACCCAGTGAATTTTAACTTACTGAACAGGTCACATTTAAGTTCATGTGAGGATACTCTATAAATTATGTGTCAAAAATTTTACATGTGAATAATTTGTCTGAAGGAGTAGGTGTTTGGTGCCCAAAAATGTGCCCATATGAGGATACAAGCTCCTTGAAGTCACCAAAAAGGCAGATCCTCTAAGGCAGTTTGGACAAGACAAGAAGAGTCCGAAAGAAAAAAAAAAAGAGGAATAAGAATTAAAGGAAGATTAATGTGCTGGCCAATGAAGAAAAAAGAATGAGTTTTAGAAATCTTTTTCTTCTCACTTGACATCTAGAATTTGCTTGCTATAAAAGCACTCAAGCCAATCTCAACTTCAACAAAATATAGTAAGACAATCTTGCTTAGTGGAACTTATATGTGGATCAAAACAAAAAGAACTTTAGTCTTCGTTGCAAATGTACTTTGACAACATTTTAAATGATCTTTTTATATACCAAGTTAATAAACCCCAATTCAGTAGTATGATAGAATTTTGCAAAAGGAACATGTCAAAATTATGTATTCATGTGAAAAGAAAATCTAAAATCATTATAACATAATCAAAGCAACAAAAACAAAAATGAACTTAGGTCCAAAAAATATAAAATGGCAATAACGGGTACTTCACCAAGGTGGGAGGAAAAGAAGAATTGTTTTGCTGACCCCCACTCCCCCCCCAGGATTGGGGCTTAAGTTATCAACTAAAATTTGTTCTTTACTTTATTGGGCATTGGGCATTTTTAAGTATCAAGGATACTTAAAAACTTAAAAGTGACATGGCAAACCTTCAAAAACTATTTATGACAATTTTCCTAAAGTCAGCCAACTTCTACACCCAGAGATTAGATTGGAATACTAATGTGTAAAAAGAGAATGCATGTTGAAGCTTGGTGAAGATCCAGAAATTTCACTCCAGATTGTCTAAATGCTGTTGTTTCCATCTCTGAATGTGCATTTTCAGTCCATAAATATATTTTTTTCAGTAATGCAGAAAAAATGCTAGATTACAAGTCTTGATCTACCCATGGAATTTCCTAATAAAAAGGAGTCTCAGTTAATCTGGGCAGTTTTGTGTCAACTGACAATATAGAATAGAATAAAAAAGAATAGAGTAGAGTAGAACAGAACGGAAAAGAAAAGAACAACAGAACAGAACAGAAAAGAATAGAATAGAATTGCACGATCACTATCAGTAGCCTGGGCTAGTCCCTACAATTTTCTTGGAAATATTTCAGAACTGGCTTTGCCATTATCTCCTTCCTAGGACTAAGAGAGAGGGACTGGCTCAAGGTCACCCAGTTGGCTTTGTGGTAGAGATAGCAATAGCCATAGCACTTAGACTTATATACCACTTCACAGTGCTTTTACAGCCTTCTCTAAGTAGTTTACAGAGTCAGCATATTGCCCTAACAATCTGGGTCCTCATTTACCGACCTTGGAAGTATGGAAGGCTGAGTAGATCTTGAGCCTGGTGAGACCCCGAACTTCCAAACTGCTGGCAGCCAGTGATCAGCAGAAGTAGCCTGCAGTACTGCACTCTAACCACCGCACCACCTTGTCCTGCCTTCAGGAATTTTGGAGAATAGCTTGACTCCCTCTTCTTTGTGCCAGAAGATTACATTTAGAACACCTATTGAAAACTGTGAATGAAAGTTGAATGAACTCATATGAGCTCATATCTTACATAGACCTAAAGACAGTCATCTAAAAAGTGCCCTATGTTGGATACCTCTTGGAGGAAAGAGAAAACAGATCTGGCAATACCTGGGGTCAAACACTTCAGGAAGATCTTAAGATTATTAATGTCCCTTGGGACGATGCCGAAAATGCTGCAAATGATGGAAACTGCTGGAAAACATTGCTGACCAATGTGCTTTGCACAGGACCTGATGATGAAGAAGATGAAAATGATGATGATGATGACGACGACGACGACGACGATGACGACAACCTAGAAGGGATGTGTGCTATTTGATACAGACAGGAAATGTATGAATACAAAAAAAAGTGCACTTATTGATTTGGAAGAAAACGCGTGACATGATAGCAGTGTTCTATATCTCAGGTGCTGCCACAAAGAAGAGGGGTTCACCTTATTCTCCAAATCACCTGAGGGTAGGACAAGAAGCAATGGATGGAGACTAATCAAGGAGAGAAGTTGGCAGAAGTTGTGAATGCTCCAATGGTGGAGGTTTTTAAGAAGATGTTGGATGACCATTTGTCTGAAATGGTGTAAGGTTTCCTCCCTAAGCAAGGGATTAGATTAGAAGACCTCCAAGGTCTTTTCCAACTTTGTTATTCTATTCTATTCTATTCTATTCCAGTCCATTCCATTATATTCTTCTGCATTCCATTATATTCTTCTGCATTCCAATAATTCTATTCTATTCTATTCTATTCCATTCCATTCCATTATATTCTTCTGCATTCCAATAATTCTATTCTATTCTATTTTGTTCTGTTCTGTTCTGTTCTATTCCATTCCATTCCATTATATTCTTCTGCATTCCTACATTCTATTTTATCAAAAAATAAATAAACAACCAACAGTTTAGCCAAACATTACATTCATCTCAAATCCCTGAATAAGTCTCTTGGTGATGAGATTTGCGCCCTACTTTCTAAAGAAGGAGATTTCCGACAAGCATCCTGTGCTATTTGTGAAACAGGTTTCAACTCCCCTATGTGTTCTTGGACAATGGTTCATTTCTGTTAATGCACTTGAGAAAGATAAATATATCAGGCTCTGGTGACTGAATGTATTATTCATAGTGCCAACTTAGTCATAAAATTCACAGGCTGATGATTATGTGTAAAGTGAATGAATCATACGGTTAAATATTTTCAAGTGACTTTATGAACATTAGATGTAATCAATAATACACTGAAGAAGGGGGTGCTATTACCATGCTATTCATCAGGCTTGTAGCAGGTTGGCTAGCCCATGGAGGGCACATTGGTGACCCCAAGAAGCTCTGGGATTCTTTTCATGAGTAAATCCCAAAGGTCCTTTTTCAATTGTTCTAAATTCTGCTTAGTTCTACGTTGCTTCTCTCCTTCTATCCATTGCTTCTTGTCCTGCCCTGAAGTGCTTTGGAGAATAGCTTGACTCCCTCTTCTTTGTGGCAACCCCTGAGACATTGGAACTCTGCTATCATGTCAGAGTGTATCCAATCATATTATTCTACTTATAAGTGCAATTCCACCGGTAAATCGATATGATGGTGAACTTTTCACCCCCTTTCTTCTGCAGTTATTCTGAGACATGTTACTCATAACAACTGCATTCACTCACTTAGCAACTGTGGCAAGAGAGTTGTAAAAAGTGACAAAGCTCATTAAACAAATGTTTCCATTAGCAACAGAAAATCTTGGGCTCAGTTGCAGTTGTAAATCGAGGACTACGTACACAGGAGAAAAATTAGATGATATTCATCCCTTTCTTTTTCCTCCAAGAATTCTCTTAAGGAGGAAAGGGGAAACATATCTCCTTACTCATTTTATATTGAGATTTAAGCATGTGGGAGACGGTGTATTAACCAGGTTCTGACCAGTTCTGGAGAACTGGTAGTGGAAACTTTGAGTAGTTCGTAAATACCACCTCTGACTGGTCCCACCCCCATCTAGTCTCTGCCTCCCGAGTCCCAGATGATCGTGAGGAAATAGGGATTTTGCAGTATCCTTCCCCTCAGTGGTGGGTTTCAAAAAATTTTCGAACCTACTCTGTGGGTGTGGCCTCCTTTGTGGGAGTGGCTTGCCGGCCATGTGACCTGGTGGGAGTGGCTTGCTGGCCATGTGTTCTCTCTCTCTCTCTCTCTCTCTCCTTCCTTTTGTCTCTGTCCCTTTTTCCTTTTTTTCTTTCATCTCTCACTCTTTCTTTCTTTCTTTCTTTCTTTCTCTTTCTTTCTTTCTTTCTTTCTTCCTTCCTTTCTTTCTTTCTCTTTCTCTTTCTCTCTGTGTGTGAGTCTGTGTGTGTCTGTGTGTGTGTCAGTGGTGGGTTTCAAAAAATTTTTGAACCTACTCTGTGGGTGTGGCCTCCTTTGCAGGAGTGGCTTGCCGGCCATGTGACCTGGTGGGAGTGGCTTGCTGGCTATGTGTTTTCTCTCTCTCTCTCTCTCTCTCTCTCTCTCCCCTTCCTTTTGTCTCTCTGTCCCTTTTTCCTTTTTTATTTCATCTCTCTCTCACTTTTTCTTCTTTCTTTCTTTCTTTCTTTCTTTCCTTTCTTTCTTTCTTCTTTCTTTCTCTTCTCTCTGTGTGTGAGTCTGTGTGTGTCTGTGTGTGTGTCAGTGGTGGGTTTCAAAAAATTTTGGAACCTCTTCTGTAGGTGTGGCCTGCTTTCTGGGTCCACTGCTGGAACCTCTCCTAACCGGTTCGGTAGATTTGACGAACCGGTTCTACCGAACTGGTGCCAACTGGCAGGAACCCACCTCTGCTTCCCCTGCTACGACCACTAAGCCACACCCACCAAGCCACACCCACAGAACTGGTAGTAAATATTTTGAATCCCACCACTGATGGGAGATGTAGCCACAGAAAACTGGTTGGGGAAGAGAAGGCTGAATCTGTATTTCAGCTTTGTTTGCCTAGGATTGGGACCTAAGAGTTCACACCAAAGGAGATTTGCAGCCATGTAAATAAAAGTTACGGCTAAGCCCTTGGTTTCCACTGAAAGTCGCATCCAGCCAATTTCTCTCCCCCGACCCCCCGAAAGGAACATAAAACCTACGCCTGAATTCAGGAAAGCAGAAGAACCTACATTGTTGGATTCCACAGTGAATGCAGGCCCTGGCATTGCTCCAAAGCCCGGAAAATATTTATTATTTAGCTTCCCTCTTTTAAAAATAATTAATCTACAGTTACATCTGCTGTAATTATAACAGAGATCCTGGCAGAATACATTCGGTGGTGTTAACCATTGATAGAGTTGTAAACAGAAGCAGCTGGACTGGAATTTCTTCAAGGAAATATTTACATGCCAACAGTTTATCAAACTGAAAGTCTGCCGATAAATCCACACATGGGTATTCTGTTAAGGAGAGGACTAGCAATGTTTCAGAGGCTGTTTTTTTTCTGAACAGCCTTGGGCTCCTCCAGCTGTAAAAAGGGGAAAAACACAAGGAAAAAAGCTCCAGGTCTCCTCTTGTGTCTTTGTCCAAAAGGAGGATTAGCAATGGTTAATTACCTGATGGTTTAAGTCAGGGGGGTCCTCAAACTTTTTAAACAGGGGGCCAATTCATGATCCCTCAGACCAGAGGTGGGTTCCTACCAGTTCGCACCTATTCGGTAGAACCGGTTCATCAAATCTACCGAACCGGTTAGAAGAGGTTCCACCAGTGGACCCGGAAAGCAGGCCACACCTACAGAAGAGGTTCCAAAATTTTTTGAAACCCACCACTGGTCCTTTGATATGATTATTCTACACTATCATGCTCATATCTATAAAACTCAGTGCCTCTGTGAAAGGTAAGGATGACTGCTGTGTTTGTGGTGCAATCAGAACATTGCATGTGTTGAAGTTGTTTTAATGCAAACCAAAGATGCCTTTTAAAAAACAAGTTTACATCCTATTCTTATGCATGCCAGTGCTAAGTGTGAGGTAATTTAAGTTGGTTCTGACAAGTGTCGTCGGCATCTTCATATCCAGTCACATGGGCAGCAAGCCACTCCCATCCAGTCACATGGGCAGCAAGCCACTCCCACAAAGGAGGTCACAACCACAGAGTAGGTTCGAACAATTTTGAAACCCACCACTGCCTCAGACTGTTGGGGGGATGGACTGGCTGGGTGAGTGTGGCTAGGTGGTCATGTGACCGGGTAGGCCTGGCCAATTTAGCAGTCCATTTTGCCTTGCTGCATGTGACCCTGCCCTACTCACCCAATGGCCCTGAATCATATGGCTGCAAAAAACATCCTGAAAGGCTGTTTTTAAAGCATTTTTAAAGACTTTTAAAGGACTCCTTTACAAAGGTGGCAGCAGAACTCTTTTTCAAGCCAACAGCAGCCCCTTCCCTACTCACCCACCGGCCCTGGATCACGTGGCTACACTGGCGAGATCACCCCTCAATCAGCTGGTCCTCCCCAGCACCCTTTGGCTTTACCTTCAGCAGCAGTGGTGTGATCAGAAGTGCAGCTCAACCGGTTAAAAAATTAATCAGCTGGAGTAGATACTCGCTCGAAGATAACACCGACAGTGAGGGGCAAGGCGAGAGGCAGGGCTGAATCCCATGGGCCAGATATTTTGCATTGGTGGGCTATATGTGGCCCGTAGGCTGTAGTTTGAGGATCGATGGTTTAAGTAGTGTCCTGAATGTGATGCAAGACTATAGGCAGATTGGAGAGGTGGAAAAATGTCAGTGCATCCAACTATAATGGTTTGGAAATGGACGAACTGTGATTTCTTCAATAAACCTACAATCTAACACTGGCCCATGCAGGTAATCCTCAATAACTGAGACCAGTATTAGAGTCATGTGATTGTAATCAAATTAAACTTATGACTGTTTCATGATTCTGTGATTGTGGGGTGTCTGTACCCAGTGTAACTATGAAAATGTGCCATTAAATAACTCTGAGGAGGTCTGTCTTCACTTTGAATGGTCATTGAGCAACCAGTCATAAGCTGAGGGATACCTTTATTCACCTCGGAACTAGAATTGTATTGCTCAAGGGTCAACATATTCTTACAGTATAGATTATCTCTGTCTTTCTATCCCTCCCTCTCTCTCATTGTCTCTCCCTCCTCCCCTCTCTCTGTCTCTCTCCATATCTGTGTGATATCTGCATGTTATGAACTATTGAAAGGTGATAATGGAAGAACCAGAGATGAGTTTTGGGAGAAAAACCTTGCAATATTTTTAATGAATGCAATCCAGAAATAATATTTTGATGGATGGCATACTTTGAATGAATAGTAGAAGCAAGACAAAAGTACAGAAAATGATTGAGACATTTGAAGGCCTAAGAATGAATGTAAATAGATTACCTACTTAGAAACATTTATTAGATATGTGTCTGACTGATCATAGACCTTGAGGTACAGAATACCTCCATGACCAACAATATGTTTGTTTCTCTCTCTCAGTGTGTTTGTGTGTATCACTCCAGCAATGAATGAGTTTTTCAATAGTCTATTGAATTTTCAATAGAATTGAATTTTCACACAAATAGTTGTCACACTGTCACACACAATGTCACACACATGGTCCACTGGATTCCATAAATTGAAGTTCTGCCTCCTGCCATTGGTTCTAAGACAGACAAATTGTGTATCGGGCAAATGTGAGATAAGCTTATGGGCTTCAGAGAGAGGCTTCATGGGCCCAAGATGATCTCTTATTTTCAGGGAAATAGGGTACTTCGTATTGCAGAAACATCTTTCAAGGTCTTGTCCAGAAAAAAACAGTCTATTGCCATGGTGAGAATGAGAAGCAGCGCAAAACAAAAGACTGTTTCCCTCTTACACCGGAAACCACATTGCTTTGGTAAGCAGCATTAAGTGAGATCTCTGCCTGTATCTTTGTTAAAGAAAGACACAGCCTTAATGGAGAATGTATACTCTTTCCTCTTTGTGTGATGTATCACCATAGCAGCAATTCATTGTAAGATAAAATAAGGTTAGTTTATAGGATAACTTAGCTTGTCTTACCTCCAGACCTTCAGGGTGAAGGTCATCTCAGGATCTTCTTGATGGCCAGAGGTTTAAACTTAGAGAACCCAACATACAATTCCAGTCTTAGAAGCAAGCCAACTCTCCAATAAATGTTTTCTACCATGTTTTCCTGAAAATAAGACAGGGTCTTATTTTCTTTTGACCCCCGAAATAAGCACTTGGCCTTATTTTTGGGGAGGTCTTATAATTTTTAAGGTCCAGGAGGCAGCAAGCGTGCTCACCTCATGGCTGCTGTTGTGTTGCAGTATTTTCAGGGAGGGCTTATTTTCAGGGGAGGGTTTCTTTTAGCACATGCGCTCAAAAGCAGGATTGGGTTTATTATCCAGACAGGTCTTATTTTCAGGGAAACAGGGTACTTATGAAGAGAGATAAGCAACACTTAAAGCTATTTTAAATTCAATATGGGCTGTACAGAAGAAGGCATTAAAATAATATTTGCCAAAGCTGGCCTGAGGAAAAAAAAATGGGAGGAAATTACATGCAGTGAGAGGCAGTAGTTCTATGTGGAATTTTCTTCAGGCCTAGAATGCAGAGTTGACAGCATAAATTAATACCTAAGAACAATCTGATTAATTCAGTAATCAGTTGGATGGGCCAAATGTTTGTTGATACTAATAAAGCAAGCTCACCAATGATTTACACAATTAATTTCCAATGAAAGTTTAAATGAAGTTCTGTCACTTTGGATTAGAGAAGAAAGCTCTTTATGCATCATATGTTTACAGGAACAAATCACACAAATGTGAATTCTAACCTTAGCCCACTTTCCTATCCAAAAGATAACCTATTAGAATTATTTGCACATTCTGAAAATGTTCCTTTCCACCCTCAGAATCTTAACTATACATATACATACATACATACATACATACATACATACATACATACATACATACACATCATATACATATACATATATTTGTGTGTTACTATATATACATATACATATACATATACATATACATATACATATACATATACATATACATATACATATACATATACATATACATATACATATACATATACATATACATATATATATATATATATATATATATACATATACATATACATATATACATACACACACACACACACACACACACACACACACACACACACACACACATATATGCTGGTCTTGTTGTATTCGAGTCTTTTTCCATGTAAGACCAGCATACCTATATATACCTATATATACACATTATATGAAAACAGGTGTGTCTATGCCTTGAGCAATTTCAACCAAACTTGGTACACAGATGACTTACTCTCTGGAAACAAATACTGTGGGGGTAAGACAACCCTAAAATTCCTCAAGGTTTGTGTCCTGTTATGATACAGCCTGTTGTGCCTTAAAAAAAGCTTCTATTGTCTGCCGTAAAATGGCTTCTACTGTGCAGCACATAGAGTTGCTTGGTAACGGCTTCACAGTACTCCACAAGGGGGCTCCCTCTGGTAAGGGAAAATCTAACATAAGAAATTATGTTTGGTCTCGACATTTTTCCCCTTTAAATGAATACCCGCGCAATGCCAGATTATTGGCTAGTTGACTATAAATTAAGCAGAAGCTGGTAATTTATCTACAGGAATGTTTGACAGCATCAACAAAGGCAGATTTCAATACTAGCCTACATGCAACATCTTTGCTCTGAAAACAGCTTGGTCCTTCTCTGCAGTTCAGGTAAATTGTTATATTTCAGATGTTTTTATTTAAAGGTACAAGTGGCCAACTTGATTCTAAAGTGGCAAGATTTGGCCTGCTCTCTTTCTGTTGCAGTCCAGGCCAAACAAAATGGCTCACATTTGATATTTCAAACTATTGAATCTTCCAGGTTGTAAGATCAATGGAACTGGGATCTCCATCACTCCAGAGTAAGAAGGTAGTTTTGTGTCTGGAGAATAGAATATGTTCCAGAGAGCACATTGTACTCCAAGGTAGGGTGGTTGGAAAACTCAGGAAGGATGGCTTGGGAACAGGAAATGGCTTAGTATTGTTCCCACTGCTCCCAGAAATTTCTTAGTTCCAATATAGTCACAAAAACTTAACATAATTACATCTCTATATATCTGTCCTTAGCTTCTTGGCTAAGATTCATTCTCTCTCTCTCTCTCTCTCCTCTCTCTCTCTCCTCTCTCTCTCTCTCTCTCTCTCTCTCTCTCTCTCTCTCTCTCCCTCCCCTCCCTCCCTCCCTCCCTCCCTCCCCCCCCTCTCTCTCCCTCCCTCCCTCCCTCCCTCTCTCCCTCCCTCTCTCATATCACTGCCTAGACTCCCATTGGATGTCCCTTGTAGTTTAATAATGAGGCAAGATTGGGACAAAGACGAATCTATCAGTGGTACATGGAATCACAGAAACTCTTTCAGTAGAACAAGTCTCATTTTATTCTATTTCTACACCGGTATTACTGAGCCAATTCTGTTGTGATTTATTGGCTGCATCATACAATTTGGCCATTTCCCCACCAGTGACCTAGTGCCTTGCAGACACATTCAACTGACCAATAATGTACCAAAATAAAAGAATAAGGACAGGTTTTACATCCTTGCAATTCCAGCAGGTCAATACCTCAAGTCACTATTGGAAAAAAAATAGCTCTTGACTTTCAGTCAAGCCTCATAGTAACCTTTGATTTGGTTTTAGAAGTTGATAGTTGTTTATAAATCTGGGTTTTTACTTATTAGCCCGAAGAAATTTTTGTGTGTAATAGGATTGTGCTTTCCTTAAGTATGGCTTTGTTAGTTTATCTCTTCAGTAGCATCAAATACATAGTAGTAATTTAGCTTTAGTTACTGAAGTCAACAGTAGTCTTTAACATAACTAAAAACAGATACAATAATACCATATGGCTAGGATTATGGTTGGAAATGAATTCTTTGATTTCTGAGCATAGAAATAAGTCTGATATGAAAATAAGAATGGTTACAATTTCTATACAATGCATAATAGGGAATAAATAAGTAAAACAGGGCAAAATTGGGTCTTTGTATGCACAACCTGTAGTTATCTGTGAGTTGTTGATGAACATAAAGGAAAATTGGAAATATATGGCATGGTGCCATGAATTTATCTCCATGGTAAATTTTGCTAGCAGAACACTGCAGCATGGTGACTAATGAAAGAAATTCATTTAATCTGGTTTGTTGTTACACAAAAGATTAGAGAGCAAGTATGTTAACTGTACAATCTACCATCTTCCCCCATTTCCAAAAATAGAGGATAAAATATTTGTGATAGACATGGTAACAATGTATTTTCCTACCCGGGTAAAATATCCAACCGAGCACATGCAGAATCAGTTTGACAAAATAAATGAGTACTGTATTACTTTATTGTCATCAATTGTCTCTCTTATGGTACTAGAATATTCACATATGTTCACAAGAGCTGCTGTGGTGCAGTCGTTAGAATGCAGTAATTCAGGCTACTTCTGCTGCCTGCAATTTGGCAATTTGAATCTCACCAGGCTCAAGGTTGACTCAGCCTTCCATCTTTCCGAGGTGGGTAAAATGAGGACCCAGATTGTTGGGGGCTTTAAACTGCTTAGAGGGGGCTGTAAAAGCATTGTGAAGCAGTATATAAGTGCTATTGCTATACAGTGGTACCTTGGTACTCAACTGGTTTGAACTCATCAAATTTGGTACCCAATGCATTTTGATGTGAAAAGTTTGTCTCGGTACTCATTGTTTGTTTAGTACTCAATGCACAATCTAGAACCTGTCAGTGTCGGCTACCTTGTGACTCCCTCACATTATTCCTTATGGGGGGAAATTGTTTGGTACTTATCATTTTTGGGTATTCATGGTGCCTCCTGGAACCAATTAATAATTAGCACCAGGGTACTGTTTTAGTTATTTGTTTATATGCAATGCTATCAGCAGATAAGCCATCAGTTATAGGGGCGAAAGTGAACACTGTCATAAAAGTGTTTGTCATATAATTGGGGCAACCACGTTTAATTTTATGTATTTTCTTTATAAAAAAGACCCCTATTCTTTGAAAGCGAAACAAAAAAAAAAATCTTCTGAGCAAGATTTATCTAATTCGCTGAGCCCGTATTTTGATCCTGCAGTTAAAATTCTTTCTTTTTTTAATGTTTAAGCAGTGAAGCTATGCAACAAGATGTTAAAAGTTTCTAAGCATCTTGCTGGAAGTGAGAAGGAAGCCTGCAAACCTCAGGAAGTGACTTTGCAGCAAGAAATCTCCAAACTGTTGTAGTTTATGGAAATAACGTGTTTTCTTCCATCAGTGTGTTCACTTTACATTATTCAGCACAAAGCTTTGTAAAATAAGAATCCTGGGAATATCACAATATAAAGGGGGAAAAAGGTACAAATAACAGCTTCATAAACCAAGAAATGAACATAAATAAATCATGCAGATGGGCCAGTTTGCTTAGCTGGCAAGAAACAAAATACAGAAAATCTGCTTGTTAAACAATAACCACAGAATGTGCTTTTATGATGTTTTTTTTTCCCCTTCTTCCTTTCTTCACCACGGTAATTCATATTAGAGAGCTTGAAGCGGTTGCATGTTAAATGAAATCATTCAGCTTTGTTCTGCTTGTACTGCAAACAGCTGACTTGTGTTGTTTTAAGATGCCTCCCATTAGAAACCAAATATCCCTCCAATGCTACACATCTCACCAAATTTAATAAATATGAACTGTAAATAAAGTCGCAGGCAAATTTCAGACAGTTTTATTAGCAGATTGTTGAAAAGGAGGAGGAGGAGGAGGAGGAGGAGAAAAAAAAGAGAGGAAAATTAAATACAATAGCAGGAAACGTGGTTCTGAACATGAATCCAAGCTCAGATTAACTAGACTACGATAGAAAAATTATCCAATTCTTGCAATATGATGTAAAAACAGATTTTTTTTTGTACAGATTTTGTACAACAAAATTCATAATAACTTTTTTTCTCATTTTTAGAAAACTTTAAATATATAGATAAAAATAGACAATTTTCATAGGTCCTACATGAAGATGAGAATGTTCTGTTCCAAAGGGTTGCATAGAACGCAGAAAAGGTGATTATAATATAGAACAACTAGAACATTTAATATCTTTAAAGAGTACAAAAAGCATTTAAACAATAACATGAACACAACAATTCTTCATATTCTAGGCAAAAGGGGAAAAAAAAGAAAAAAAAAGAGAAAGGCCTTGGGTAACTAAAGGCAGAAGAAACCCAAATTCATCTTACGGTAGCATTTCATGAACTGTAATATTTACACGTGGTTTAACAAGATATACGTCTTCTCTTCATTTAGCATTTCCATTGACTTATGTACCAAAACAAACAATGATTAATACCCATGGTATCTCTAAAGAATACACTGTAAAAATGATCATACCGACTTATGGGTGGTTTTTATTTTATTTTTTGCCAAGACCAGAGGAATGGTTGATACTGGAACCACTGTTTTGCCAGTGATGTGAATAACCAAACCCCCCTCATATAGAACTAGCCATTTGCCACAAAAGTTCATCAAATGATAACTGTTAACCCTTTAAAGACTGCACAACTTTCTTTCAAAAGAAAAGAAATATTTAAGATTTTCTTAACTGTTTATGATTCTTAAAAAAAACATAAAAGCCCCGTAACAAAGGCTTTCTTTTGTTTTTTCAACAATCCTTTTTTTAGGATGTAAAATGAAGGTGTGGTCTCGATGCACGCCAAAAGGAACAAAAATCCAGATTGAGAAAGCCTCTTAAAAATTTGTCTTACCTGACAGGTTTTTAAATTTGGACACACTACACGTCATCCAGATGAGTAAGCACTGAACGTTCCCAATTATGAATTCGTAGAAAATACGTTTTCTGCGTAAAATATTAGAGAGCCAGAAAGCCTGGAACATCCTTCCAAGTGGTCTTTAAAGGGGTAACTTGGAGACGTTGGACGAGCCAAGAAGAAAATTTCAGATGTACAAAACACTCAAGTTTCAACTCGCTTCCAGTTATGAGCACAAAGGTGAAAAACAGGAGACCAATTTTTTTTATAAAGACAATAAAAATAACACAGAACCGCCTACAATGGTGGGTCGAAAGGACAAAAGACTGAAGTTCATCACTTAGTTCTACGTGGGATTGGACTGATACATCAAATGTCTTTACAGCCTTGGCGACAATTTTTTTTTCTCCCCCGGCAAGGTTGAAGTAATATGACATTAATATAGAAAAATATTTCTGGGGAGTTGACTTGATTTGGGGCCACAATCCACTCCGAAAAGTGCCCCCTTTTTTTTCAGCATATACATATAAAGTTGGTCACCCCTCCCAGACGGTTAAGATTCCCTTCATTAACACTGTGACTTCAAGACAAATATTTACATGCCTGCATGCGTTAAAATTAGAAAGATGGTGTTTGGACCAACAGGGTGACAAAACATATTCTCTAAAATTGTTGTTTTCCTAAAATCTAGTATACTACTGCATACATAATATTTTCTGTGAGTGGTTTTTGTGGTTATATACTGTACACCTGAACAGTTTCAGAAATGAGGAACAACTTGTCATCCCTCTGATACTGACAGTTTGACATGAGGAATTATAAGCAGTCGTCTTTTTCTTCTTCTTCTTCTTCTTCTTCTTCTTCTTCTTCTTCTTCTTCTTCTTCTTCTTCTTCTTCTTCTTCTTCTTCTTCTTCTTCTTCTTCTTCTTCTCCTCCTCCTCCTCCTCCTTCTTCTTGCGATCACCGCAAATGCTGTTCAAACTACTTCTTTTGCTGAGATAAAACTGATTTAAATTCTGTAAGGTACACCTTGGTCTCTTGCAAAGGCCGTGTGAAAAAAAAAATCCAATTCTCAGAATTTGAAGAAAAAAAAGAAGAAAGCGATATATAACATTTTGTTTTGTGTACTCCTAACCTCAGTTTTTTTGTTTTAGGAATCTTCTGATGCCCATTTGAGAAATAATCATTCTTTTTCTACCATCTTGCTGGTTTGGCATAAGAGTGCTTAAGATGAGAAGTGGAAGATTTCCTTGATGTGCCTAAAAGATTCAGAAGAGAATAATAGTTCTTATTCCATTGAAATGGGAGTACATAGATTTGCTCTGGAGTCTCAGTACAGATTTCCTGGTAGCTCCTGGAAAGCTACACCAGTTTGTAGAAATGTCTTCTGTAACACAGGATGGAGCTTGGACAATGCAATGGGGATGCTCCCATCAAACGCTTAAGATCTCCACCCATGGCTACGTGAAGTGATAAAAGTTTTCTGCAAAGCACCTTCCTCACTTTTTTTTTTTTTTGCAGAACTTCTGAAAACACTGGATGTTTTACTGCAGAGTCCTCTGGATTGGTAATACACATTGTTCCGACTGGACGAACTCAGTACATAACAGTAGTTTTCAGATAAAGTCTTCCATCTGAAATAGGCACAAGAAAGACATTAGCAAACTCTGTCCCACAATAAACATTCCCATAGTGTATTTCATCTTATAGAAAAAAAAAATTGCATTTCTTCTCTGTTAAGAATGTTCACGTGCAATTCAATATGGCATTTGAGCCTACATATAATTGTGGCCGCAAGGATAACTTATGCACAATTTTGGAAATCCACTACCATACCGTCGGAAGATGCTATAATTAAAAAGATCTATGAATGTGCAGAAATGGACAGAATGACGGGTTGGCTGAGGGACAAAGGAGAAACGGCACATTACCTTAGCTGGAACTTATGGTATATGTGGGCGACAAGGAGAACAGCAGGGACTTAAAACGGGGAAAGTTAAAAGTGAACACGGGTATTGTAATAGATCCCTGAATTTTGTAATGTGAAGATGTGGCTTAGAGACCTAACAATGAGGAAGGAAAAAAAAAGTTGGGCTGTGAATGACTGTCACTGCGGGGGGGGAGGGGAGGGGGGGTTGTATGTTTAAAATTGTATTTGTATTTGTATGTTTTACTCTTAAAAAAATGTATAACTAATAAAGATTACTTTAAAAAAAATAATGTTCACGTGTCATTCATTATGTAAACTTTAACTTCTGTGGGTGGAAGGCTACTCCATACAAGAAGTCTTCATTTAATGGCCCATCGCTTAGGGACTATTAGATCAGGGGGGTCAAACTGGATTTCTTCGAGGGTCGGATGAGCATTGTAGTTCTTTTCTGTGGGCCAGCCAGTACGTAGCTGGAGACAGGAGGGATGCCAGTACTTTGCCAGCCAAAATGCGCCATGTGGGAGCTGTACATGCCCCATTCTGTGCCTTGTTTTGTCTGGCAAAGTGCTGCAGGAGGCCAACCAGGCTGAAAACAGGCCACACAGGGACCACATTTGCCCCCTGTGCCCCATTTTGGCTGCCAGAGGCACCACGGGGTGGTCCTTTGCTATTTCCAGGTAGGCCCCATGGGCCAGATTTAAGCACTCCCCATGGGCCGGATCCGGCTTGCAGGCTGGATTGGAAAAAATCTTCAGGATGTGGAGACTGATAGGTACCCACAAAAATGATGCTCATTTAAGAAATATTTCATAGTTCTCTAAATTAGTAGTTCGAAAGAATTTCTCCTGATTGTGATGCTTTTATAATGAGGAAAAACATGAAATCGGTTCACCCAACCTATTGTCAAACCTACGTGGAAACCCATGTATAAATCACATAAAAGAGTCAAAAAGAGATCTGTGAAAATAACTACAGTGCCCCTCACATTCTGGACATAAATTGTTTTTTAACTTCTACCCTCAAAATGATGCTATAGGGCACTGCACACCAGAACAATGAGACTCAAGGACAGTTTTTCCCCCGAATGCCATCACTCTGCTAAACAACTAATTCCCACAACACTGTCAAACTATTTACTAAGACTGTATTACTATTATTCTCTTCCTTCCTAGTACCTATCTCTTCCCACTTATGACTATAACCATGTTGCTTGTATCTTTACAATTTATATTGTTTTATTTTTTTCCTAGCATAATTTGATTGCTTATTAGTAACCTATGACTATCACTAAGTGTTGTATCTTATGATTCTTGATGAATGTATTTTATTCTATTTTTTTATGTATACTGAGAGCATATGCACAAAAGACAAATTCCTTGGCCAATAAAGAATTCTATTCTATTCTATTCTATTCTATTCTATTCTATTCTATTCTATTCTATTCTATTCTATTCTACTCTACTCTACTCTACTCTACTCTACTCTACTCTACTCTATAAAACCATGTCAGTCAGAGGCTTCAAATTCCATCCGGTTTCTTTTAGCAGTCAAAAGAGTTGGTTGGCATCAGCAGGCATTTAAATAAAATGAGTTCAACAAAGAAAAGCCACTACACATTCACAATGTGGACTCAAATATAAATATTTTGGGAGACTTGAAGAGAAGGGCACCTGATGTGCTCCTGGAAAGAGAAATGCTAAATATACCGAAATAACTTTCTGATTGCAAATCACATCTGGCCTACCACACCGAAGTGAGTAAAAAAAGCTTGTGGGGAAGCAGATGTTTCCCACCCCAAAAATAGCTCTTTGCCTCAAACACTTGGGGGAAAGGATAGAATTCTTTCCTCTGACAGTCTAATTTCACAAAATTACCAGCTCTGATGGCTTTGGGTTAACGGAATAATACAGTCATGTGATGACGCCATCTACTCCAGAATCTACCGTATTTTTCGGAGTATAAGACACTGCTTAATTTTGGGGGAGGAAAATAGGAAAACATTTTTGCCTACTAGCTATTCATCTGGCTTGTGTCATTCAGCACAGCTTCAGCACATTAGCTTGCTAGTTGTGAGCGTGCATGCATGCCCAGCTGTTCTGGGTTGCCATTTTGGGCTCAGTGCCTTACGTTTTCAGTCTCCAAAAGCTCTGATCCCTGCCCGGATATGCAACCCACAGAGATGGCGATTGGCGGCGATGTGCTCTGGCGATCCCAGCAGCCTTGAACAGGTCTCAAATGGAGGATTTGAAGGTTGAAATGCAAGACGTGGAACCCAAAAACGCAAGCTGTTTTTGTCTGTGGCAATCTCTGCAGTCAGGAAGAGGCTGCGCAGAGGCCGAAGGGTGGGAGTAGGGCTACGTTTGGAGTATAAGACACACCCAAATTTTCAGCCTCCTTTTTTTTGGGGGGGGGAGTGCATTTTACGGTACGAAAAATACGGTACTTCCAGAACACCAGAGAGGATTTTTTCCTCACAAAAAGCAACAAAGTTCTTTGTGAGCCGGAGTCATCCTTGCTTCTTCAGCCAGCAAAGTTGGGAGGATGCCTTTCCTTCTGATGAGAAAGGAAAGCTGTATTACACTTGCCCTTATTTCTGAATATACTTTTTCCACCTTCTTGATTCTTGAAGCAGGCCCTCAAACTGAAAGGTATAAAAACAGATCTGGGTATTTTACAGCCCCTGGACCACATCTGGCTGTCTGGATTTCAAGTGTTGAATCAAGGCTAAGACCAGAAATGGGAGGACCAGTTATTCCAGAAACAGGATTCCATATTAAGCTGAACAACCATGAAGGGAAGTTTGGTTCCATCAATTTATGGATGGTTATTATAGTCTTCCATCATCTCAAAACAGACATCTTGGTTTGTTGCAGAACAGCCTTCTCTGTCTACTCAAGGATGAATGGATTTTTGGATTCAAGGGTCCCATTGGACTTTGTATGATATCATGGGACACCGTCTGCCAATGAGTAGAGTCAAGTCTCATTTCAGGAGGTGGACTTAAGGGTCTTAAGGAAGAATTAAAAATGCTAAAGAAGCCAAGAGCCTTGAGGCCACCTTTCTCCATTTATAATCTCCACCAAAGGAACAAATGAAGGGTTCAACGTTGGGCATCTGCCCATTTGTGTCCCAACCCTTCTAGAAGCCATGAGAGTAGGCATCATGGAACATTTGGATGACACTCTTTCATTTTTAATGAGGACTCCAATTGTTGGGGGCAATATGCTGACTCTGTAAACTGCTCAGAGACGGCCAGGGATGGGTTCTGGCAGGCATTACTGCTGGTTCACTTGTGTGCGTGCCATGCACACTCTTGATGTGTGCTGTGTGTGCATGCACAGTGCCATTATAATTGTTCTACACATGCACAGAACTGAAAAACATGATGGTAGCGCCTATGGTGCACCCGGGGAACCAGTTCGGGGGCATGCCAGTTCCAGAGAACCAGGCCACCAAACCACTACCAGTTTGCCAGAATCGGTCCAAACTGGTAGGAACCCACTATTGGAGAAGGCTGTAAAGCACTGTGAAGCGGTGTATAAGTCTAAGGACTATTGCTACTGCTAATCAATTTTAAAGTTAAAGGAAGGCATTTCCTCTCAGTAGGGAAGGCTATTGAAAATAGCAGATATTTTGTTTCCTATGATTTTTTTTTTGCAGGCATCTAATGCTATTTGCCATCTTTCATTTAACAGCTGTACGAGGAAGCTCCTAAGCACACAACCCCTTCATCCCGATGTTGATAAAAGCATCTGTGATCCAGAGCTCAAGAGTGTTTAGCTTATAGAACTGCTGGGTTTATTTGTTTTAATAAGGCAGGGTGAATGTGAATCGCCATGTAATCCTAACCTCCCATTCAATGCATCACTTTAATAATTGAAGGAAAAGGAACCAGAACAATGAAAGGAGACAAAGGCAAACAAATGGAAAATGATTCATGCATTATTTTTTTTCCGGACAAAACTGCATCAGGAAATCCAAATAAGAGGAACATCTTGCAACAGATGGGATACAAACGCTAGCCCTTACAAAAAAATACTACAATGGGGGTAACTAATTAAGGTTAGAGTCAATTTCTGCCTCCCATCCATAGATCTCATTAATGATGCAAATAAAGGAGTACTGGTTTACCACAGAGCCAAAACAATGTGGATGTACTGAAAAAAAAAATAAGTAATTATAGACAGGAGAGAGTTTAAGATAAAGCTGAAGCATATTTAGAATTATTAAAATGGAAGAGATCATAACAGGAAAGTAAGTTCTAAATGAAAGTTGTCTTATCAGCTGCCAAGTCTTTTCTCCAGCATTTTAACTCCAGAAGTATACATATCCAAGCCCTACATGAAATCTATGTATTCATCCCATCTCATGGACATCTGTTCTGTTCTGTTCTGCTCTGCTCTGCTCTGCTCTACTCTACTCTTCTCTGCTCTACTCTATTCTAAAACCTTGTAAATATTTCAGTAAAGAATGGTATGATGGGTCTAAGGAATTCACAGTGAGACGTTTTGCTTCTGGAGAGAACTTAATGCAGAGAACTCCTCCAAGTATTGACGGGCTGATAATAAAATATCACACTAAGATTATAAGTCAATTGAGATACAGACCTGATTCCAGCTAAGAGAATATTTGCCTTGGGTAATTGCATAGGGCTCAGTCTGTTTGGGGGGGGGGGAGTAATGTTTAAGCCCAATTGAAATGATGGATACCATATGTGATAGATAGTTAGAAAGAAAGAAAGAAAGAAAGAAAGAAAGAAAGAAAGAAAGAAAGAAAGAAAGGTAGGTAGGTAGGTAGGTAGGTAGATAAGAGAGGGAGGGAGTGTGTCTTTCTTTTGAGATCATTGTATAACCTAATACATCATTGTGTCACCTAACACCAGTTTTTCCAAGGGATAATGATTTAGGGACTCAGGATTACTCTCCCCCCATTCGTTCAGCCCAAGAATCTCCAATCACCCCAAGTGATTGTGCATTACAAAAGAATATTAATCAACATGAGCAACAATGCTTTAAGATGCCTCTTGCAGCTTCAAAAACAACAGCTATAAACATGTATATAGAACAGAGCATCATACATAAATATCACCCAATTAAGATCAAGTGTATCTCTGCCCATTACTTTGGTACAATGGAACACATCAAACGAAGGCTGTGACTATGGTTACTATCTGAAGGGCTTTCCATGTCCATCATCAGAATTTATAACATGACTGGAATTAACTTATGTCATTACACAGCTTGCCATTTATTTATTACATTTGCAAGTCTAGAAAAAAATATGTCTGCTCTGTAATAAGGGGAGGCCGACAAAGAATTCAGCTGCAAGCAAAGAAATGGGTTAGGGTTAGGGTTATTGCATTTAATTTGAGACACACCAAGGTCTCCTAATAAACAGGACAAGTTTATTGTTTCTTAAGACTCAAGGAAGCCTATGATGAAAGGGAGAAAGCCCTCATTCTCCCTCCTTTGAATTGAAGAGAGAGCTTTCCAAAACACCCTCTTTTAAAACCATTTTGCATTCATGCACTTGTGGGTGTTTGTACGTAAGCAAACTCTCTGATGATGAGGATGATGGATGATAATAATAATAATAATTATGCCAGCAAAATACTCTCTGGAAGAAAGAGGCCAGAGCTCACTGTAAGCAGGGGGTTGGACTAGAAGACCTTCAAGGACCCTTCCATCTCTGTTATTCTAAATTCTAAAAATCCTAAATAAAGTACCATTCTTGCAGCGTTTCCTGAAAAAGTTTAGCAAACTCATTTTATCTTCAATCAGCATCTTTATTTTACCACTTGTAGCCTAACATCTGTAATGAAGGCACTGCCTGATCTACAGATGAAAGGGATACATCAGAAAAGGGGAAAGAATAAATTACTGGTAATCTATGTTTTGTGCTATTCAAACTAAGCCTGAATATCTCAAAGCCTTTTTTTTTTTTACATATTGCAAAGCGATA
Source organism: Thamnophis elegans (assembly GCF_009769535.1). Taxonomy (NCBI): domain Eukaryota; kingdom Metazoa; phylum Chordata; class Lepidosauria; order Squamata; family Natricidae; genus Thamnophis; species Thamnophis elegans. The sequence goes on along the minus strand of NC_045551.1, from coordinate 58,259,496 downwards.
TAGCGACAAATACATTTCTCTTAAGTCAAATTCTTCCCTGTGGTTTTGTTAACTTGTTTTGTTTGCTGTTCGTCATAAAGGAAATCTGTCAAAACAGCAAACAGAAAAGTAAAATAACTGTCTTAATTTTAAGTATATAATTATATACATTTTCAGTATTCGGGCATATTTTGTTTTGAAGGCGAGTTTCTACTGGAACATATGCTGGCAATTACTCCAGACTGTTTTTCAAAGCTTTTCAAAAGTAAGAACATAATAGGAAAAATGTCTCTTTTTATAAATATTAGCTGAAACATTATGTTATTCTTTTTTTCAGTAAGCGAAAAGATTTCATTGCTACACTGCCATTCTATCAGCGTTTTTTCTCTCTGCAAACACCACAGGCAAAGTTGGCAAGATGGAAGATTTGGGCTAGCAATTGAAGCTCATTGTGGCCAGGGTGACACAGTGGTTATAATGCAGGCTACTTCTGCCGACTGCCTACAATGTGGCAGTTCGAATCTCACCAGGCTCAAGGTTGACTCAGCCTCCCATCCTTCCGAGGTCGGTAAAATGAGGACCAGAGGTGGGTTCCTACCAGTTCGCACCTATTCGGTAGAACCGGTTCATCAAATCTACCGAACCGGTTAGAAGAGGTTCCACCAGTGGACCCGGAAAGCAGGCCACACCTACAGAAGAGGTTCCAAACATTTTTTGAAAGCCACCACTGGTCCTTGGATATGATTATTCTACACTATCATGCTCATATTTATAACACTCAGTGTCTCTGTGAAAGGTAAGGATGACTACTGCGTTTGTGGTGCAATCAGAACATTGCGTGTGCTGAAGTTGTTTTAACGCAAACCAAAGATGCCTTTTAAAAAACAAGTTTACATCATATTCTTATCCATGCCAGTGCTGAGTGTGAGGTAATTTAAGGTGGTTCTGACAAGTGTCGTCGGCATCTTCATATCCGGTCACATGGGCAGCAAACCACTCCCACAAAGGAGACCACACCCACAGAGTAGGTTCAAACAATTGATGAGGACCCAGATTGTTGGGGAAAATACACTGGCTCCATAAACTGCTTAGAGAGGGCTGTAAAGAACTGTGAAGCGGAATATAAGTCTAAGTGTTGTTGCTATGGTGAAGGAATGAATGTAAGAGAGTGGAAGCATTAAATAGGAGAAAACACTGAGAAATGAAAGGAATACAAAAATGGTTCAAAAGGTTCAGCAATAAATGTTTTTGAGTTGGCCAACATTGTGATGTAATTTTATACCTACTCAAAAGTAAATTCCATTGAGTTTGGTTTCCTTCTCTTCCACCTAAGAATCAGTTAAAGTTACAACTTAGCTTTTAATTCCAGTCGGAGGCATGAAAACTGCTGGGGAAAATGATGTTTTGCTAGTCATGCTCTATAAAATTAATTGGTAGCCTTGGGACCAATTTTAATAATTTGTAATACTCTTTTCCACATCATCTGTTCACATAGAATTTTTATCTCTGTTAGAGGATGTTTTGACACAGGCCAAGATTCATTGGTGGGATCTAATGCCTGGAATTTCACTCATTCTACCTAAGTCATTCTTATTTCAACTACGTGCAAGAGAGATGCAACAGTGTTATACTTCTTAATAACTACAGGTAAGTCCTTGACTAATCAGCACAATTGAGCCCAAAATTTCAGTTGGTGAGCGAGACATTTGTTATGTGAGCTTTGCCCCATTTTGTGACCTTTCCTGTCACAGTTGTTAAGGGAACCACTGCAGTTGTTGAGTTAGAAACATGGTTGTTAAGTAAATCTCGCTTCTCCTTGACTTTGCTTGTTGGAAGGTAACAAAATGCGATCATGTGATTCCAGGACATTGCAAATGTCATAAATTTGTGTCAGTTGCCAAGCATCCAAATGTTGATCATATGACCATGAGGATGCTGCAATGGTCATAAGTGTAAAACATGGTCATAAGTCATTTTTTGTCAGTGCCGTTGTAACTTCTGATGGTTACTAAATGAACTGTTGTAACTTGAGAACTACTAGTGTACTTTAAAGGTAAAGGTTCCCCTCACACATATGTGCTAGTCGTTCCCGACTCTAAGGGGCAGTGCTCATCTCCATTTCAAAACCGAAGAGCCAGCGCTGTCTGAAGGTGTCTCTGTGGTCATGTGGCTGGCATGACTAAACGCTGAAGGCGCATGGAACGCTGTTACCTTCCCACCAAAGGTGGTTCCTATTTTTCTACTTGCATTTTTACATGCTTTTGAACTGCTGGGACGGCAGAAACTGGGACAAGTAATGGGAGCTCACTCCATTATACAACACTTGGGATTTGAACCACCAAACTGCTGACCTTACTGATCGACAAGCTCAGCGTCTTAGCCACTGAGCCACTGCATCCCTTAGTATACTTTAGGATACATATTTATTATGTTCTTACTTTCCATATTTACAAGCAGACCTAACCTTCTTTTGCATCGATGGCCCCTGAAAATGATTAAATGCGAAACATCAGAACCGATAAATTAGGCAAATTAGCATAATCCGCTTCTGAAATTATACTGATTTTTTTTTCAAAGGAACTGGTAATTGTGTGAGGTATGTGCAGAATAGCTGCAATATGACAAAATATATCCTTGTAAAGATAATTCCATGGGCCAATTTCAAATTACTTTCTAAGTGGCACTTTTCCAAAGTGTTTTCACTCAGCTCCTATTTCTAAGCTACACACCAGAGGGGTATTCTCTTCTAAAACACATTCTCCAGTGCCCTTCTCCTCATTAGGGAGTTTTCAAATTTTCAAAGGATTTACACCAATAACAGAAAGAGTGCATTTGCATTGTGTCCCTCAACTGAATAAATTTGTCTTCATTGTCCTATCAAACCAGAACCGCGTGCAGAGTTCAAGTACGGCGTTTTATTGTTCTAACAGTGTCATACTTATCCTTGAAAAACGAATCTCTCATTCATAAATCTTATTATGTACCATGTTAAATTTTGTAAAGCGGCAATCTTGTATTGTAGCCATCTCTTTGCCTGCCTTCATTACAATCTGCTCCAATATTAACTACTTGATGCATTTCCTTGGGATGGAGGTAGTCTCCTTCTTAAGTAATAGCCTTAACCTTTGCTTCCGAAGGACTAATCACTGTCCTTTTAGATCCATAACTTCCATAGAAATTGCTTTCTGCAAAGCACTTTATCACATTTCATCTCCTAATGCTTGCCTATTCTGATTTTAACCTGACAGTTTCAATATTAATTTTCTATTTCCAGGACAGTTTCTCCTTTTGAATTCCCTTCTGTTGCAGATCTTGTTCTTATTATTGTTATTATCTAAAATGAAGGCTTTTACTTCATTTGATTATGACCTATCCTTGCAGTGATGAAGTTTAATCTTGTTTATTCAATTTTACTCTAATAATATGCCTTCAGCAGGTTTTGCATCGCGGTTCATAATTCATTCCTCCCCCCCCCCCCCCGGTCTCCTGCACCTCTTTTGCAAATCAGGCAAGCTAGGTTTTTTGTAAGCTATGTCACGACATTCACCACAATAATTGGATTTATTTTAAAGAGGTTAAATGAAAACATGGGGACTTAGGAAAATTAACCTGTAGTTTTTGACAGAGCTGAAAAACCCTGGATGAGAAAATTTGTAAACTGCAAGATTGTCACCAAAGCATGATAATACTTCATTGTTTTAGATGCAGCTGTCAACTCAAAATATATAAAAAAATATATTTCTGCCTTCTAAGGTTGTGAGGCAAGAGGTATTTATTTTTCCCCTTAAAAATTAAAACCAAACACCCTTTGGATGATAAACACATCTAAAACCTACCAACTTGTGCAACTTTTATTTTAATGAAAATGAGAAGTTCATTACAGAAGATAAATATTTCATTAGATGTTAAATAAAACAAAGAGATATTTTTGGCTTCTCTCAGCACAAAATTCCTTTGAAAGATTAATTAATACATGCAAATTATGCAAATTAGACCCATGCAAATATTTTATGAAGACAATTAAGGGAACCATTAATTACAGCTTTTTTTTGCTTCAGTGAGATTCATTCATTTAATTTTAATTTCACTTTAACTGTTCTGATGTATAATCTTGCGGCTCAGAACTTTTATCTTCCCTGGGAGTTTAGTTTAACTTGTATATTTCATCAAGTGAGCTATGTCTATGGTCTGAAAAGAGAGTCTCAATCGCGATCAAGGGAGAAAAAATGTGGTCACCCTCTACTTTGAGAAAATGGGAAACAGAAAAAGAAAATCATCCCAGCTCCTGCTTGGACAAGGTTCAGTTGCTGAAAAAGCAATTAATTTGCTTTGGCTGTGCTAATATAGGGGAATTAGAAAGTGTGACACAAGACAAATAGAAATAATTACTTCTCCAAAATGATGTTCTCATTAATATGGTTTGAACAGTAGGAAAACACACACATACAGGATTCTGGCAGGACTGTACGCTGTCCCCAGCTACAGGAATCGGGATAATGCAAAGCAGCTTTTTTTGAACTTTGAAAAAAAAAACAAACCAAGGGGATTTAAAACAACGACAACAACAACTGTGGCTATTTTGTTTTGCTTTTTAATTTGGGAAATTTAATTTGGGACGTCCACAACGGGTCCGACCTTCCATTTGAATTTCTACTAAATTACTTTACCACTCGAAAGGCGTAATATGTAAATAATTCCATGGCAATTAGAAACCAGTTGTGCTGATCTTAGTGGCATATCTGTTAAATAAGTGTGCACAGGATTGAGTCCTTTGGCTTTAGAACACAGTGTCCTCTGTCCCATGCATCACACCTACACAGGTGTGCGCCAGGTATATTTACATTCCAGCTTCGTTTATTGAAATCAGATTTTATGGCGTGCAGAAGGGCGTAATATGTTAGGTGCTTATATGCGGTTGTTTAAGCTGCAGTAGAAACAGCATTATCTTATCAAAAGTTTCCTTAATGTTCCCTTTTCTACTTGAGAACATCAAAGTTTTCTACTTACTGAAGCTTGAAACAAACAGATGGATACTCCAGGAAGTAAATTTTCAGCTGCCTTATATATTAAAAGATGTAGCCAATCATACCGGGCAAGTATGAAGTTCATTTAGTAGAACTGTGGAGTGGGGGAGCTTGCACACATCCGTAGAAGAAACCACCAATGCTAAATTCTGGTTGTTGTTGTCTTCTACACTGGAGGAGAAGAGGGGCATCCAGAACATCCTTAAGGGACTGTTTTTAACAGCCCTTGTAAGCAGGGGAGGGTTCTGGTAGGCACTACTGCCGGTTCATTCACATGCGTGCCGCATGCTTCACACTCTTGATGCATGGTGTGTGTGCATGTGCAGTGCAAGTAAAATTGTTCTGCGCATGCACAGAACTGAAAAACAAGATGGTGGTACCTATGGCGCAGCCCAGAGAACCGGATTGGGGGCATGGCAGGCTTGCCGATTCCAGCGACCCAGGCCGCCAAACCACTACCGGTTCGGCCGAACCAGGCCAAACTGGTAGGAACTCATTCCTGCTTGTAAGCCTCATGAAAGGTGAAGAAAAATCCTCTTTCCTGCTTTACAAGCTGACATGCACAACTATGAGCTGACAGACATTCCTCTCAACAAACCATGAAAAGAAGCTGTTAAGAGAAACACCTCCAATCACATTCTTCCTGCAAATGAACCTTATGTCTGATTTTGGTTTTATTTGCATAGGTTTTCATGCATATGTTCACATGTGCATATGTTCCTTTTGTATTTTTTCCCCCCAAGCAGGCACATTTTTTCGCATAGATTATCATCTCCCTATCTTCATTTTAGTATATAATTGGCCCTTGTTGATTAAAGACCTACATCACAATTTAATGGGGAAAGGAAGGGATAATTTGTGTATCGATTTCAATTCGACATGAATTCAGAGAGTTTAGGTTACTGTTATGAGAGAGCTGCGGTGGCGCAGTGGTTAAATGCAGCACTGCAGGCTACTTCAGCTGACTACAGTTCTGCAGTTCGGCTGTTCAAATCTCACCGGCTCAGAGTTGACTCAGCCTTCCATCCTTCCGAGGTGGGTAAAATGAGGACCCGGATTGTTGTTGGGGGCAATATGCTGACTCTGTAAACCGCTTAGAGAGGGCTGAAAGCCCTATGAAGCAGTATATAAGTCTAAGTGCTATTGCTATTGCTATTGCTATGATGAGCTTCAGATACAATATCCATCCAGTGGCAGACATAGTTTTAATGACACATATGCAAAACAGACAAAGCCCAGATCAAACTCTTGTGATTGCCATCCTTACATTTTTGGCCATATTCTGTAGACACCTCTGTTGGCCATAAAACCGAAGGAGGTGGACTACAATGTTAAGGGGGTTGTTTAAATAGAAAGGTTTATGTTCTTAATATCAGAACAAGGAGTGATAAGACAATGGCAGGATGTTGCTACGGAATTACACAAGTCCAGAAATACTCATGGTTCCTTTGCATGTTATATTTGGGAAGGCACACACTTTGCATAAACAGAATGCATGGTTTTTGCCTGAAAATAGGAGCCTGGGTGGTGCAGTGGTTAGAATGCAATATTGCCGGCTATCTCTGCCCATAGTCTGCAGTTCGATCCTGACTGGCTCAAGGTTGAGTCAGCCTTTTATCCTTCTGAGGGCGGTAAAATTGTTGGGGACAATATACAGTAAATTGTCCAGAGTGTGCTATAAAAGCACTATGGAATGGGATATAATTCTAAGTGCTTTTGCTAAAATGACAATAAAACCACCAGATTACAGTTCTCTTTTGTTTTCCCTTTTGAAATGCCTGACCAAGTCAACATTTTCACTGCCCCTCAATACCGATTCTTGACTTTTACTCCAGCCTTATTAATCTCTTGGGAAATCAGTTGTCTTAATACAGTCATAGAACACTTTAATCAAGAAGATTATTTTTTTTTTCGGAGAGCTCTAGAGCTCTAAGAGAGACTCCTTTTCTCTAAAAGAAGAAAAGTCACCCCAAAATGACTAAGTTAATTTGCTTTAACTGTGCTACAAGCTTTGCTTTCTGAGATGATAAATAGAATAATGTCTAGTTTAAAGGTGTAGCTAATAGTGACCCATGAAACAATAGCCTATTTATAGGTTACTGTCAGCAATCAATACCACCTTTTGTTTAACTTAATCAAAAGTTGCCTTTAATTGATTAGCTAGAGCTGAAAAACTGCCAAAAATACCAGAATTGCTGTGCCAGAAGACAGGAAATAAACTTATCATTGTTTCATTTCTGTGCACACTGCACTATAATTCCACCGCTTATCCTTAGTTAAGGGAGGGGAAAGTGAAGTAGGAGAGAAGTACATAATGAATGTTTTCATACAAATTTTTTTTTGCGAATCCATTATGAAAAAAAAAACAACACGTACAAACACCCATCACCCCACGGGGGAGTGAGAGGTGTTTCAAGGCCACAAAATAGAATTTGAGAATTGCTCTCCTTTTCTAAAGCTGTTTAAAGAGCAAACAAAACAGGAGGATTTTATCAGAGCCAAATAAAGCAATTGGCTGGGGGAAGAAGCACAAAAACGGTAGGAAACATACAACATGTCCGCCTGGCTCTAAGACAGGGATGTCAAAGTCGCGGCCCAGAGGCCGGATGCATCACGCGCTGACCACGCCCAGACCCAGCTTAGCAAAGGGGGAAAAGTTGTGATACGCCACGGGGCACTGCCGTGATGAGACGAGTTTGACACCCCTGCTCTATGGGGGTTCCACCACAAAACCGCAAAGCCCTTATCCGCGCCGACATAAGTGCGGAGGGCAAATCCGCGCCGTCCGAAGCACTAAGGAAAAACGCGACCCTACCGTGATGACATAACCGCGGAAGCACTCAGCACCCTAAACCTAACCCTAAACCTAACCCTAAACCTAACCCTAAACCTAACCCTAAACCTAACCCTAACCCTAACCCTAACCCTAAACCTAACCCTAAACCTAACCCTAAAAAGCTTCTCATGGCTGCTCTCAAAATTTATTCTGATGCAAAGACGCAATAAGAAATTCAATGGCTAATGATGATGAAAAATCCTTCACAACTAATAGAAGTAAGGACAAAAGCAAAGATTTTCCCTGTCCAGCCATGTCCAACTCTAGGGGGCAGTACTCTGTTTCTTTGCCAAAGGAGCCAGCGTTGACCAAAGATATTTTCTGCGGTCATGTGGCCAGCATAGCTACATGCCAAAGGCACACGGAACACTAATACCTTCCCACTGAAGTGGTACCTATTTATCTACTTGCATTTGCATGCTTTCAAATTGCTAGGTGGGCAGGAGGTGAGGCAAGGAATGGAGCTCACCCCATTGCTCAGCCTCGAAACCAGACTGACAGCTTTTCAGCTGACAAGCTCAGCATCTTTAACCTCTGAGCCATTGTGCCCCTTGTAATATGATAAAATTGCAACGAAAGTAATTGTAACAAAGCATAACAAAAGTAGCCGATAGCAAAGGACCAAACCTCAATGTTAGTAAAATATTCAATGCAGGAAGTGCTCCAGAATATATGCAGGACTGTTTCTTCTCCTATGAAACTTCCCCGTTCTACTCATGAAATGCTCTTCCTTCACTTTGATAAGCTTTCCTAACTCACTCAGTTTTTCAGAATCAAAAGATTAATGACTCTTTGTAAATAGACAGCTGTCCTATCACCTTCTGATTTATATACAGCCAAGAGGAATAACATTTATGTTTCATTACCTCCATGGTGAATATATTTATGACAAACAGTACATGTAAGCTGTTTAACCTCCTAGATGATCATCATATTGCTAATGTCAAAAGAGAAGGATGGATACATTTGATGGTCTCGTAATACAACCGGCAAACTCTCCGGACACTGCAAATTTCTCTGATGCACGTTAAGTTGCTTATTTCTTACTTTTATATCTCCTTTGCCTCTAAGCAGTTCACTGTTCACTCTTGTCACAACTAGAAGGTCTTGGATATCAGGTTTTGTCTTGATAAGTATTGGCAGATTAAAAACATCTTCATCATACATCATTTAAGTAATAGACTAGTGTAGTGATGCCTAACCTTTTTCTCCTTGCGTGCCAAAATTGCATGTGTGCGCACCCACACCCATAATGCAATGTGCCCAGCCCCCTTGTGCATGCACGGATGACACCCCCCACACGCTCCCCATGCCACTGTGCATGTCCGCGACCCCTGCGTCCTGTTTTGGGCCTAGAAAGCTTCCCTGAAACCTCCCGAGACCAAAAATGGGGTATGTGGGGACCGTACCCCTACGCTCCCCCCACCCCCATGCATGCTCACGTGATCCTTGACCCCCGCGCATGTGCACGTCCTCTGCATGGGTGGCAGAGACCCAAAAATAAGCTGGCTGGCGAGAGGCATGCACAGAAGCGCGGTGGAGCTGAGCTGGGTGACAGCTCACGTGCCCACAGAGAGGGCTCCACGTGCCACCTGTGGCAGGCATGCCATAGACTCGCCATCATGGAACTAGAGTGACTGACTCAAAGTTCCAGAGGGCCAGAAGATGACATGAACCTGGTCTGTGGAGCATCTAGGTAGCTCTGGGCTGTACGAATTCTCTGAGCTTTTTTTTTTTTTTTTCATTTGCAGTAGTTATCAGTTCAGATCAGTGGTGGGATTCAGCCAGTTCGCACCTATTCGGGAGAACCGGTTGGTAACTTTCTAATGAGTTCAGAGAATCGGTTGTTGGAAGAAATATCCTTTTGTTTTTTCTACTTTACAGGGCTAATCCTGTAAGGAAGGCAGGAAGGAAACATTCTAGTGTTGTTTCTAGCCTAATCTTTATTGACCTGCTTACAGAAACTGCCTCTCTGGTTAATCCTTATTACATTGTAACAGCTATGGCTGAGCGCCCATCGACCTGAGTGACCTTGAGTTGCCCATGCCCACCCAGTCACATGACCACCGAGCCCCACCTACTCAGATGGTCATTAGGGCAGAGAACCAGTTGTTAAATTATTTGAATCCCACCATTGATTCAGATGTTACCTAAATGGGCAATAAAAAACCAAGCTCAGAGAAGTTTTACAACTCATTGAATCTGCCTATCCTGCTCTAGATCAAACCTCTTTCCATCCCGCCTCACATATTTTGTTTGCGACAGGACTGCATAACTAGTCTTAAAAGAGAATTCACATTGTTTGAATGTTCCTATTTTCCTCTAGAAAATGTCAGGGCAGGCAAAAACCTTTGCATATGTCTTCCAGAAATATATGCCTGACGGGTTTTTGGTTAACAACAACAACGACGTTAAAAAAAAGACAAATTGGACAATCTGGCGGGCAAATTCAATGAAACTGAGATGCTGATAGGCAGAACGTTAAATTAAGTTAATCTCACTCACTCAGAGGAAGGTGGTTTGTACAGAGCTAATCTATTTGAAACAATGATGAGTCATCAAACCATCTACCGCCTTTCTGGCTGCTGTCATTGAGATCACACCTGGAGAAATAATTCTCCGGTGTGTCTCCTGATGTGTGAAGAAGAGACAAACTATCTATTCCTTTTTATTAGTATTATTATTGATGCATGTTTAATCATTGTGTTGCTTCTTACCTTCCTGAATATTTTCCTGTGCTATCACAGCAACCACAATCCCTCACAAGAATTGCAAACTAAGGTTTAGGACAAAAAATGCAGTGAATGGTAGATTTACAGGGATTGATTTTAAAAAGCAAACGACAACTCTAGTTAATCATTATAGATTGTCTTTGAAGAATTTACCTTCCTTTAAAATTGAAAATAAATGCTTTATGTGTTTTTGTCTTCGTGTTATTTATTATTCATATTAACATCCTTGGCCCAGGGCTAAACAGGGCCGGCATAAATAGAATTTTTGGAATATATGAGCTACTTGGAGTTAAAATCTGAGCGTTCTAGTTTCTTTTCATCTTTCAAAAAGTGGGAAATTATGAAGCATTTCAGTCTTGAAAATTGTCCAGTTAAACCAGATTTCAAACTGAAAAACGTGTGGCTGGGAGAACCTAAAAATTGTCCATTTGTGTTTACCAGGCCAAATGAACTTCTTCATCGTCCCAGATTAATTGTTCTTCTAATTGCATTAAATTAACCAGCCTGCTAATTTAAAGGAAATCTATCACACGAAATGAATTTTCTCTTCTGAAAAAAAAAAGCGTAGTCCGTCCAGATGAAGCTGACCTTGAATGAACTTGTTTTGATGGGACCCAGATGGCAGGTTGCATGCTTGAATAGCAGGCTAAAGTAGAGGAAAAACTAATACACTGCGATCTAGATTTATGGCCTTTTGAAAATTCCTACCTTGTATTGTCCTCTCAGCATCTGTTCGGCCTCCGCTGCGGTCAGCTTCTATCTCTGGGGTCAGAGAATCTAAAAAACACAGAAAGGTAGAGCTGACACATATTTCACTCGGATCTTAGAGGGCTCTTTTTACAACCTGTTACCACTTCTGAATCACCGTACAATCAACCTTTGCCACCGTGTTGAATGTTGAACGGAAACAGGGGCCAGCACCGTAATTTTCTGATGAGCAGGATTGATGGGAAGGAATCATGAGAGCAGGGAGAGAGGCCTGGCATGGCCAAGCTGATAATTTAATAAAATTCTAATTTTTTTTTTAGACTCCTTCCTTTTAACAGAATAACAGAGTTAGAAGGGACCTTGGAGATCTTCTAGTCCAACCCCCTACTCAAGAATGAAACCCCTATACCAGGGGTGTCAAACTCAAGGCCCATGGGCAGGGGTGAAATCCAGCAGGTTTTGACAGGTTCTGGAGAACCGGTAGAGGAAATTTTGAGTACTTCAGAGAACCAGTAGTGGAAATTTTGAGTAGTTTGGAGAACCGGTAGAGGAAATTTTGAGTAATTTGGAGAACTGGCAAATGTCACCTCTGGTTGGCCCCAGAGTGGGGTGGGAATGGAAATTTTGTAGTATCCTTTCCCTGCCATGCCCACCAAGTCAGGCTCACCAAGCCACACCATGCCCACCAAGCCACGCCCACAGAACCAGTAGTAGAAAATTTGAATTTCACCACTGCCTGTAGTTCTGGCCCATGAGAGGCTTAGATCTGGCCCACAGGCCCATCCTGGAAACAATGAAGAATTGGCCCGCAGTTCCTCTGCCAGAGAAAAGGGAGCTCGGGAGGGAGCATGGCGTCCCCAGATTCCATTATCACTGACAGGGGACTGTGGGAGACTGTTGTGGCAGAAAATGGAACTCAGGTGGACTGCACACAGCCTCCCCGAGCTCTGTTTTTGTGGGCAGGGGGCTGCAAGAGACCGTTGTTGCTGAAAACGGAGCTTCGATGAGTGATGTTGAGCTGGCCCCCACCCCCGTCATGCCACCCTGCCCCACAAAGCTTGAACACAATGCTGATGCAGCCCTCAGTGAAATCGAGCTTGACACTTCTGCCCTCAGAGGTGGGTTCCTACCAGTTTGCACCTATTCGGTAGAACCAGTTCATCAAATCTACCAAACCGGTTAGAAGAGGTTCCACCAGTGGACCCGGAAAGCAGGCCACACCTACAGAAGAGGTTCCAACATTTTTTGAAACCCACCACTGGTCCTTGGATAGGATTATTCTACACTATCATGCTCATATTTATAAAAATCAGTGCCTCTGTGAAAGGTAAGGATGACTACCGCGTTTGTGGTGCAATCAGAACATTGCGTGTGTTGAAGTTATTTTAACGCAAACCAAAGATGCCTTTTAAAAAAACAAGTTTACATCATATTCTTATGCATGCCAGCGCTGTGTGTGAGGTAATTTAAGGTGGTTGTGACAAGTGTCGTCGGCATCTTCATATCCGGTCACATGGGCGGCAAGCCACTCCCATCCGGTCACATGGGCGGCAAGCCACTCCCACAAAGGAGGCCACACCCACAGAGTAGGTTCGAACAATTTTTGAAACCCACCACTGTCTACCCTATACCATTCAGAAAAATGACCATCCGAGCTCTTCTTAAAAACTTCCAGTTTTACATATAGACATTCAGTCAGTCAGCCAGAGATAGGAAGTGTCATTTCTCCAAAGAGGCCCGTGGTTTGTTTGCCTTCCCTTGCACTTAAAGAGGTGGTGATGCTTTCAATAAAACCACTTGAACCCAACATCAACCAGAGAGGGAAGAAGTTTGCCACCTTACCATTTAGGACCCTGAGGTTATCGGTGGAAGCTGCTTGCTTTAGCGCCTGCTCAGCTTGTTCTCGCCGCTTTGTTTCGAATTCAAGCGCCTCCTGCAATTTCCTCTTCGCCTTCTTTTCCTTCTTTAACCTTTTCTGAATTATTGCTGTTACGGTGGTGGGGAAACAAACAAAAACAAAATCCATTCAAGTTCAACTACAAGGCCTTGGCTCGAACATTTCATTTATTTTAGGCCTCGTGAGCATCACTATGGCAACATTTAGCATGCCGTTTTCCCATTCATGCATCTGTGGTTTAGGCAGCGAGTAGAGATGCATTCCAGGGGCAGGTTTTGCAAAAAGGAAGTGCCACCAGGTTCATCTCTGTCACTTCCTAGCGGGTTAACCTAACATCCGATCAAAGTTGGGATTGTGGAACTCAACAACTACACCCAGATATCACAATCTCCCTCCCAAACTTAAAAGCACTTTAGAAAAGCAGAAATGAAGGTTTGGGGAAAAAAGAGAAAGAAATAAACAGCTTCAAGAACATTATGCATGAATAAACTTCAAAACTCTGCATATTGCTAGAACAAACTACCCACTCCTGGCAGTTTGTTCTCCAGATATCTCACAGCCTGTTTTCAGTCAGAACCGAAGAAGCTTCTTGGATGAGAAGCGAAATGTCTTCAAGGAAAATACAAAAAGTCTAGTTGCCTTTTGAAAAAATACTTTTGAGACAGCCTGTTCTTTGCTACTTTCAGCCTCTTCCACTCCTCCCATAAAGTAGAGGTTGTGGTTGTCCATGGAGGTTCTCACTTATCCAGATCCTGCTTGTCCCAAAGCTGCTTTTTCAAAAGGTAACTGGAGCTTGTTTATCCTTAAAGATGTTTCACTTCTTATCCAAGGAGTGTGTTCAGTTCTGACGGAAGGGAATTTTGGGTGTAGCTTCATTTCACTAACTGTGGCATTCACAAATATTGCTCATTGATATACATTTCTTTTAGTTGTTCATATAATTGTGGTGGAAAAGAGACTATGAAAGGCCACACTTGGAATACTGCACTCAGTTTTCATTACTATGATGAAAAAAGATGTTGAGACTCTAGAAAAAGTGCAGAGAAGACCAACAAAGATGATAGCAGTTAGACTTATATACCGCTTCATAGGGCTTTCAGTCCTCTCTAAGCGGTTTACAGAGTCAGCATATCGCCCCCACAGTCTGGGTCCTCACTTCACCCACCTCGGAAGGATGGAAGGCTGAGTCAACCTTGAGCTGGTGAGATTAGAACCACTGAACTGCAGATAACAGTCAGCTGAAGTGGCCTGCAGTACTGCACCCTAACCACTGCACCACCTTGGCTCCTGATTAGGGAACTGGAGGCTAAAACATATGAAGAACGGTTGCAGGAACTGGGTATGCCTAGTTTAATGAAAAGAAGGACTAGGGGAGACATGATAGCAGAGTTCCTATATTTCAGGAGCTGCCACAAAGAAGAGGGAGTCAAACTATTCTCCAAAGCACCTGAGGGTAGAAAAAGAAGCAATGAGTGGAAACTAATCAAGGAGAGAAGCAACTTAGAACTAAAGAGAAATTTCCTGAGAGAACAATTAATGAGTGGAACAACTTGCCTCCAGAAGTTGTGAAAGCTCCAACATTGGAAGTTTTTAAGAAGATGTTGGATAACCATTTGTCTGAAGAGGTTTAGGTTTTCCTTACTAAGCAGGGGGTTGGACTAGAAGACCTCCAAGGTCCCTTCCAACTCTGTTATTCTATTCTGTTCTACAGTTATCCATAAATAGCTTCCAAGTTGAATTTAATTTTGAATCAGACTTGTTATTGAAAGATGAAATTATTTTTTTGACATTGATGTATAGCCCCACAGTTTAATTTGCCAAACAGAGAATAATGGTGGTACACTAAGGAGTAAGGAAACTCTTTGGTGTTGAAACGCATAATTGTTGAGAAGTAGGGCCAAAGAGCTTCTTGGAACTTTGCTCTCCAGTTACAACAGATATCCACAGGGATATTATCTGTTGTTGCTGGTATTCTTTCAATCCAGATACGGAAAATAATCTGACACCCCATCTAGTATTATCATCAATGCTCTTGAGTATAGAAACTGTGCAAGATTATACCTCCACGCTTGGAGACAGCTTGGCAAAACTAGGGGAATAGACAAGGTCTTTATTTTCTTTTTCTTACCTCTGTTCTTCTGCTCCACCGCTAACTGTTTTTCAAGTGTTTCTCTCAGTTCTCGCTCCCTGAAGAGCTCCATTTTGAGTTCTGTCTTTTCAAGCTGCACCTGCTTCTCTTGAGCCCGGGCATTGTCGATGGCAACTTTTAAGAGCCCCTGATGGAAAGAGAATGGGGAATGCAATCAGCCTTTGAACTAGGAAACAATGGGATTGGATTTATATTATTTATGGACAAATTTTCGCAGTCACTTGTCACTCTGCCACACAGTCTTGAAGATGCGTAGACGTCCTTTGCTTTCGTCAACTATATCATAATCGAAAGATAGAGAGTTAGAGCCTTCCCAAAGTAACTCTCCTTGCTTAAATTAACTGCAGGGTTAATCATGACTTCTTGCGGGTTTCGGTGGGATTTCGGTTTGATGGAGTTGATCAAGTCTTGAAAGGAAAAGGATAAGTGACATTCTCGAAATCTTTATGTGCACTGGAATTCTCATGTGTAGATGAACCTGTTTGATTGAATTATGGATGAGTTCAGCTCAGGTTTACTGCCCCACGTCTATAAAATAAAGATTATTTGAAAGAGGAAGCAGGTGATGAATTATGCTCTACTTTAAAAAGGACACTTAATTATGTAGAAGTGTAGAAATTATGTAGACATCGGTGCAGGTCCAAATCAGGGAAAGAATCACATCTGTATACTATACCTAGAAGTTATAGCATTGGAAAGATCTAACAGCAAGCAAAAAAACACTCTCCATTTTGCAACTGGCCCAGGGGTGGGTTTCAACTGGTTCGCGGCGGTCCCTGTGAACCGGTTGGTTGGCGAACCCGGAAGTAAGTAACTTCCGGGAACGGCGAAGGGCCCACCCGCCCGCCCGCGCTCCTTACCCGGTTTTGACGAATTCTGCGCTTCCACGCATGCGCAGGATGCATACAGCGCCTGCGCGATCCTCCAGGAGCAGCTGGAGCATCGCACAGAGGCTAGTACGCATGCGTGCGCCACGCACGTGCACGAGGACGCTACCGGCCCGGACGCTGCCGGTGGGCGAGAAACCCACCCCTGAACTGGCCATATCTTCTCCACAAAGTACAGTTTGGAGGCTTGCAAAGACTAAATCCCCACCAGAGGTGGTATTCAGACGGTTCAGACCAATTCGAACCGGTAGTGGTAACATGTGGATAAGTCAGCCCACCCACCCTGGCCCGGCTCCAAAATGTCCTATGTACCCTCCTTTTCTATGCTGCACACATGCTTGCATGCATATGCGTGAGCAAAGTGCATGCATGGAAGGCTGCACGCATCCGTGGAAGGCGCACTCACACTCACAGTCGTGAACCAGCGGTAAACCAAAGTGAATCCCGCCACTGACCTCCACACTTATGTTACTTAAATCTAAACTGGTTCCAGTATCGATTGCTTATTAAGGATTTGACTGCGGCTTCAGAAAGGGACTTTTTCAAAACATTTACAAAACTTGCAATGAGTTTTCTGAAAGTCTGAATTCAGAAATGAAGAGTGTGATCACAAAGCATGACAAAATACAGCTTTTGATTAAGCAACCTGGTGTGACCAAAAGGTGCCTTTTCAGGAGGCAACTGGACTTTCTTGTTTTTTTTTTCTTTTGAAGACATTTCGCTTCTTATCCAAGAAGCTTCTTCAGCTCTTGACAGGATAGTGGGGAAAGGAAGGATTTGTACTCCTTGAGGACAGCTGGCAATTTTCATTCTTTTAGAGAGTCGTTGAAGTCCTTGGAGGTTTATCTGTGTCCTCAGGGTCATCAGGAACCAGGACCATTACTCAGGTGACCCTGAAAACACATCCAAGTGCTTCAATGACCCTCTAAAAGAATGCAAGTGACTAGCTGTTCTGCAAGGAATATAAATCCTTCCATTCCCCACTATCCTGTCAGAACTGAAGAAGCTTCTTGGATGAGAAGCGAAATGTCTTCAAAAGAAAAAAAAAACAAGAAAGTCCAATTGCCTCCTGAAAAAGCACCCCAGGGACAACCCCTGAGAATCTCTACAGACTTTCAACCTGGTGTGAATTGTAAAAGCTTCCCTTTTGCTCTTATTAAACATAGAGAACATCAGGGGACAAAGTAACTCACCAAGCTATGTCACTTTCTGCAATCATGCAAGGAAAGTGTGTGAGACCCTCCTCCAGTTGTAGTCAAATTGAGGTCAATAGTGAAAAAGGAAATTCAATTCTTTGACATGGGTGTAAGTGGCACCAATTGGGGTGATTTTGCCTTCTTTTGGCAAATGGTAGATGGGGGGGGGATTCTGTTTCCAGCAGAAGGTAGAAATAGAAGGTAGAAATTGTTCTACCTCCAATGGAAGAGAATACTGAATGCAATAGAGCATCCGTATCCAGCCCATGGGGTACTTAGATCTGGCCTGCAGGGCCAGCCTGGGGACAGCAAAGGACGGGCCCATGGTGTCTTTGCCAGCGAAAATGGAGCTGGGGGAGGAAGGGTAGCGTGGAAGGAAAAATGGATGTGGAAAGAAAAATAAGGAAAGGGGAAGGAAGAAGAAAGGAGAATGTAGAGGGAAGGAAAAAGAAGAAAAAGAAAAGGCAGGCAGGCAGGCAGGCAGGCAGGCAA
Organism: Thamnophis elegans; assembly: GCF_009769535.1. NCBI lineage: Eukaryota > Metazoa > Chordata > Lepidosauria > Squamata > Natricidae > Thamnophis > Thamnophis elegans. The sequence continues at coordinate 58,241,596 of NC_045551.1, read as the reverse complement.
GCAGGAAGGAAGGAAGGAAGGAAGGAAGGAAGGAAGGAAGGAGGGAAGGAAGGAAGGAAGGAAAGAAGGCAGGCAGGCAAGCAAGCAGGCAGGCAGGCAGGCAGGAAGGAAGGAAGGAAGGAAGGAAGGAAGGAAGGAAGGAAAGAAGGCAGGCAGGCATGCAGGAAGGAAGGAAGGAAGGAAGGAAAGAAGGAAAGAAGGCAGGCAGGCAGGCAGGCAGGAAGGCAGGCAGGCAGGCAGGAAGAAAGGAAGGAAGGAAGGAAGGAAGGAAGGAAGGAAGGAAGGAAGGAAGGAAAGAAGGAAAGAAGGAAAGAAGGAAAGAAGGAAAGCAGGCAGGCATGCAGGCAGGCAGGCAGGAAGGAAGGAAGGAAGGAAGGAAGGAAGGAAGGAAAAAAGGCAGGCAGGCAGGCAGGAAGGAAGGAAGGAAGGAAGGAAGGGAAAAAGGCAGGCAGGCAGGCAGGCAGGCAGGCAGGCAGGCAGGCAGGAAGGAAGGAAGGAAGGAAGGAAGGAAGGAAGGAAGGAAGGAAGGAAGGAAAAAAGGCAGGCAGGCAGGCAGGCAGGAGATTAGGTGAGAAGGCAGAGCGCCAAGGTGGCACAGTGGTTAGAGTGCAGTACTGCAGTACCGTGGCCCTCCAAGGTCAAACACAACCCTGATGCGTCCCTCAGTGAAATCAAGTTTGACATCCCTGCAATAGAGTATTCCTCTAGTTCTAATATAAGGTCAGATTTTTTTTTAAAAAAATATGGAGTATTGCAGCCCCAACAAAACCCATCTCTGGTGGTGAAGTGTCAGGAAAGAAGTTACAAATTCACAAGCAGACCTTCCTTTCGTTTGGGTGATCCCTCCTCTTTGAACCACAGAAATGGGCTGCTATGGCAACGGCCATCTCCCCCCCCCCCCCGCTTCCAAATGGCACATTCATATACATGTTTCTTCTTCATCAGGAACAAACAATTAGTAACAAATGAAAGAGATCATTACATCAAGTGCCCTTTCAGATCACCCCAATTAAAACTTTAGTTTAGCTGTATTTTAATTCTAACATACCAAATTCTAATTTTCTGCTCTGATTGCTCTTGTTGACTTATCTTTGAAAGATGTATTCGCAGCGGCGAAGCCTAGAGATTTATTTAGCAACATGCCAATGTTGGCACCACTTAACGTGTTGATTGGTTGTATTATCAGTAGCAATGGAAAATAAATTACTATTAAACTATTATTGTCCTTGGCTGACAAAACACAATATTTTGTTGTTCTTTAAATATGAAACAATCATGGATAAACATGGAGAATAATGCTAAGCGGAAAGCATGATGGGGTAATTTTTATCTTAAGCACCTTCACAAAAGCGTGAAGCTCTAAAGGACGTTGAACATTGCGACTGGGCTGAGGACCATCTCCTCCTCCTCTCTCTCTCTCTCTCTCTCTCTCTCTCTCTCTCTCTCTCTCTCTCTCTGTTATTCCCTCAACATATTTCTGAAACAATTTGTCTAATGTGGTTTATGGAAACGCTGCTCATTATGGCTGGGAAAAGGATGGTTTTTTTGGCTCAGCAACACACCGGGGACCACTTAGAACCTACACAAAATGAACTTTCATATTTTGAAGTTGCATCCAGCACCTTCAGCAAGGCAGCCAAGAGAGACACCAGGGTGATGCCAACATGAAAGCATCTGGTCCTGCCAATGAAAATCTAATGTGATGTACTTGGAATAGAATGGGATTCTTTGACATTGTGTCTGGATGAGCAAATTCAGAACGGCGGCAACAAACATCCGAATTGGGTTTTTTTGCATGTCAGGCTGAACAACTTCACAGAGGGCCTAGGAAGCAAAAGATCTGGAACTCTTACGGTGTTTATTTAGCTGCCCTGCTGACTAAAGAATGCAGGTTCTTTGATGTATGTCAAAGAAAAACCAGGAGGATTCACTCAACACTTTTAAAATAAATTCTTACCTAAATGAAATTACACTGCTAATTAGTAGACATGAATGGTTTACTATCAAGAGATCTTAACGGCAAACTTATGCTGACTTCTTTCTTCTTGCCCCCCCCCTTTCTAATATTTTCTGCTTCAACCTACAGAAAATGGGAGGCGTTTCTGATCTTCTATACTTCTATCTTCTATACTTAATCTCTAATCATCATTGGATACTGTGAATAGGAGTGGTGGCAATTGAAGTTCAACCATATCAGGAGGTCCACCAGGATACTAAATTTCTCCTCCTCTTTCTCCTCCTCCAGCCAATTTATGATGAAATTTTAATTTGGGGATTTTTTTATCCCATAGAGCAGAACTTTCCTCTTTTGGGGCTGCAACCTGGGACTTTGAAAAATATCAATTGAATGTTCTGTAAATTTAAATTATTTTTTTTTAAAAAAAATGAAATTTCTGTACATTTCCTAAAGTTTGTGTGGTTAAAAACCAGACATTTTTTTCTTCTTCTCTGCTGCTATTGCAGCAACAGTAATCATAAAAAATAACAAGTGATAAGAGAAGAAAGAAGGGGGGGAAAGGAACATTTACCTGGAAGGATAAAACTGGACTTTCAAACACATCAAGGATGACCTCAAGAAAAGGAAGAGAACCATCTGAGATGAGGGCTGTGCTACTCTTCTCTGTTTAGTGAAGTCCTCTCCGTATTTTTTATTGTTGTTTGATTTGGGTTGGAAAGTAGAAGCCTTCCTATCAGGGGTGAAATCAACTTACCTTTGCTACAGGTTCGCAAATCTGAGCGTGCACGCAAATGTGATCACCTCCGTGCATGCGCAGGATCCTCTGCGCATGCGCAGAGGGTCAAAAACAGGATGTGATGACATCCTGGAGGATGGGTGGAGCCTACTACCAAATGTGTCTGCAAAGATAAGTAAAACAGCAAGACCTCGCTGTGCCACTGATTTAGATTAGCTAAAAAGCAGGAAATCTGATGAAACTAGCTAATATAAATCATGTGTCACAGCTGATTGTCGGAAATACCGGTTCGCCCGAACTGGTAGCATATATTTTTTTACAACCAGTTTGGGTGAACCAGTCTGAACCGATAGCATTTCACCCTTGCTCCCTATCCCCTTAGTCACTTCTACTTTAGATGTCTCAAGGATCTGTTTTCCGCTAAAACAAGAACCAGAAATGCTTTTAATAAATGGCTTTCCCTGCACTGAATAACTGCATCTCTTATTCATCTCCTTTTCCAGTTAAGGAACTCTCTGAGCAAATCCTGAAGAAAAGCTTCATCTGTTTAGAAACCCAGGACGATTGACAGGTATCTTTGGACACCCTTGGATTGTCCTTCTGTTTCTGGCTATTTTTAGCCAGACATGCTGAGTTTGTGTGTGAGAAAGAAAATGAAGAAGAGACGGATTCCTCTTGAGTGGAGACTGTTAAATTTGCAGTAATCCTGGCTCTTTACATCCAATTACATTTTTTTTATTTCACCTATCATAGATGGCTAAACGTGGACCAAGTTTAAATACATGCCTTGTTGACCACTAAACTCTCTGGAGCGATCACTTTTCCAGAGCCCAACCTATATGCACAGGTTACTTACTTGATGGATCAATACATAACAATGACAAATTGTAATTTATGCATAGAAGAGAATATTTGTCGCTCAGGGTTGACCTGTGGATTCTTTGGTACTCTCTGAGCTTGGTAGTTTTCTTGCAGAGGTTTCATTACCAAACTAGGTAACATCATCAGTGCAATATGCATTGAGCACTAATAATTTACCTAGTTGGTTATGAAACCTCAGCAAGAAAGCCACTGAGCTCAGAGAGCATCAAGGGCATAAATTGTTTCAACTCCTACCCTCAAAACGACACTATAGGACACTGCACACCAGAACAGCTAGACAAAAGGAGAGTTTTTTTTTCCATAATGCCATTACTCTGCTAAACAACCAATCCACACAACACTGTCAAATTATTTACTAAGACTGTATTTCTATTATTCTTCTCATCCTTCCTAGTACCTATCTTTTCCCACTTTTATCATTGTTGCTTGTATCTTTATAATTTATATTGTTTTATTCGGTTTCCTAGTATGATTTGATTGCCTATTTAGTATCCTATGACTGTTACTAAGTGTTGTATCTTATGATTCTTGATGAATGTATTCTATTTTATTTTTCTTTATGTACACTGAGAGTATGTGCACCAAAGAAAGATTCTTGTGTGTCCTATCACACTTGGCCAATAAAGAATTCTATTCTGTTCTGTTCTGTTCTGTTCTGTTCTGTTCTGTTCTATTCGATTCGATTCGATTCTACCCTACCCTATCCTACCCTATTCTATTCTAAACAGCTTCCTCTTCTGGAAAACAATTTACTATTCAGATGGTTGTTTGTTATATCTGAACTTTGCTTCTAGTAGACTCCTGTAAGTCTCACAAAATCTGGTGATCATAGTTTATTCAGACCTAGGCTGATTTGTTTATATTGGTTCTGTATTCTATAGGGATAGAGTCAAGATCATGTGAAGCATTAATATCCCTTTATAATGCCTTGGTTAGACCACACTTGGAATATTGCATCCAGTTTTGGTTACCATGATGTAAAAATATGTCGAGACTCTAGAAAGGGTACAGAGAAGAGCAACAAAGATGATTAGGGAATTGGAGGCTAAAACATTTGAAGAATGGTTGCAGGAATTGGGTGTGTCTAACAAAGGACCACAGGTGACATGATAGCAGTCTTCCAATATTTAAGAAGCTGCCACAAAAAAGAAAGGGTCAATTCATTCTTCAAAGCATCTGAAGGCAGAACAAGAAACAATGAATGGAAACTAATCAAGGAGAGAACCAACCTAGAACCTAGAATTTAAGCAAGAAAAATTAATCAGTGGAAAAAAATTCTCCAGTGCTACAACACTGGACATTTTTTTAAAAAAGAGATTGGACACCCATTTGAAAAGATATAAAGTTTCCTGCTTCAGTAGAGGGGTTGGTCTAGAAGACCTCCAAGGCCCCTTTTAATTCTGTTATTCTATTATTTTCCACTCTTTGCAGAAGGGCATAGGTTTGATATTGCGAGCTAACTTTTTAAAGAGAAAGATGGCACACAACTTGACAGAGGGAAAATACCTTCAGTGCAGCCTAAAATATCCCTCATATTACTCTTAACACCTGAAGCTTTTATGCCACATGGATTTCCAGGCTCAGATTGAAGTACAATTCACTTTTCTTGGTCTCTCCAATTACTTCCTTTTTTTTCCTTGAACAGCTTATGGAAGGAAAACATTCACATGCCTCCAAAGGGGCAAAATGCTTTCTCGGCTGATCTCAAACCAGAATGATTTCCCCCAAAAGTCCACATTTCAGCATTAAATAAGCAAAAATCAGTGACACATGGCAAAGGAATCAAAAAAGTCAAGACAACAGCTTGGATTGCACAGCTGTGGCCCCTGACACCAATGGAAAAAAAAGGATTTTAAAAAATCCAATATGATTTACCTGTGTTAAAGAATCTTACATGGGTTTTATCTTTTTTATGTTTAATTCTACTTACATTGGACTTTTTAAACTTTTAATGTGTTTTGATTGTACCTTTATATTTGTATTTTATTTTACTCCCCTTACAATCATATCTTCTTTCCTTGCATACATGGGAAAGTAGATGGCAATCCTAATAAGATTTAGGCACCTGTTTAAAGCATTACTACTACTACTACTACTACTACTACTACTACTACTACTACTAGCAATAAACAGTATTATCTCATTTTCTTGACTTTATATCTGTTTCTAATGCCCATACTTGTTTTTAAGTCTTCCATTTTTTTAGCGAATTTCTATGCATAAATTGTCCTACAAAATGTTCAACTATTTTATTTATTTATTTATTTATTTATTTATTTATTTATTCATTCATTCATTCATTCATTCATTCGCTTGCTTGCTTGCTTGCTTGCTTGCTTGCTTGCTTGCTTACTTACTTACTCACTTACTTACTTATTTATTTATTTATTTATTTATTTATTATTTATTTATTATTTATTTATTTATTTATTTATTTATTAAATCGATTTATAGGCCACCCAATCCCGGAGGACTCCGGGCGGAGTCTGAAAGAAATCAATTGATTAATCAATATTACAGTTTGGATATTCTGTAGAATTCACCCAGTGAAAATATATCATATCATATCATAACATAACATAACATAACATAACATAACATAACATAACATAACATAACATGACATAGTGTATGTTTGTGTTTGTGTTTGTGTGTCTGTGTGTTCAAAAAAAGATAAATGACTTCTTTGAAAATAGTTTTCTATTTTACTGTAAAGCATGGTATAGGTATTATAGAATAATTCCTTTGTATTTTGCTTTTTTTAAAATCAAACTTTAAAACAAAACAAGGTTAAAGTCATAAGTTGAACTGGCCTACCCCCTTTTTGTTTCTAACTACTATTTTTAAATTGCCAGTAAATCATTTAAACAAATCATTTGAAATCTCTCGATAACGCTATGTAACCAACCAATTCATTATTCTGTAAGTCATACCTACCCAAGTAAACAGCAGTAAAGAACCTGTTAGCTTTTCCCTTTTATTAACATCTCAAAAATACCAGATAAAAATTGTGGGAATAAAATTGCAGCTTTTGTTTGATTTAATGTTTGCAAATTATCGTGCAGAATAGAAACTTCCCACATACAAACACAATCATTCTTTTGTTTTATCTTCATGACTTCATCCTTCAGACTACATTTAAACTGTCACATCATTAGCACTTGTTTTGTTTATAAAACAAATATGCTTCTATTTTACAGCAGATCTTCAGATTATTAAGAAGTGAAATTTATTCGGCATTCCCAGCTCTGTATACATACATATCATTACGTATAAACCATGAATTAATAATAGGACGCTGAATTATTTTTAGTTGATCAATTATATTACTCTAAGAATGAATTGATGCATTTATTGATTACACTTAAATTCATTTGCAAATCATTAACAGAAGCTAAACGTAATTCCAATTTAAAGCCCACCAAAAGTATGAACACAAGACGGTTTAATAAAGTGTAGCTGCTCTTTATTGCTAAAGAACGTCCTATCTCCTCACTATCTTCTCTTTCATTTCCTGAAAAACAGAATTAAAGTTTATTTCTCACCCTAGTTGGTATATCTGTTGATGTCTTTATATCTAAAATTGGGAGTGGATCCCCCCCCCCCCCGAGAATATCTTCATCATAAACTTTTGCTTTGGGGATTTCTGGGGACCACCAAGTCAGTGACACCTGCAATTCCTCCCTTAGCAAGTTTTATTTGCTTCCAAATCCTACCTGGAAAATATGCTCCCAATGTAAAATATCCATGTGGTAGAAGGCAGAATGCAAAGTCTTTCAGCTGTTTATAAGACACTAGTTGATAACTTGGCATTGCCCAGGTATTTATTTATAGGGGGGAAAATGTCCAGCCAAACGAAATTTCTAATGTTGGATTTTCCCCCTTACCAGAGGGAGCCCCCTTGTGGAGTACTGTGAATCCATTACCACGGCAATTCTACTGTGCTGCACAGTAGAAGTCATTTTAAGGCACAACAGGTTATATCTTAACAGAACACACACCCCAAGGGGTGTTAGGGGTGTCTTACTCCCCACAGTATTTGTTTCCAGAGGGTAAGTATCTGTGTACCAAGTTTGATTAAATTGCTTGAAGTATTCCAGAGTTATGCCTAAACACACACATGCGCGCGCGCGCACACACACACACACATTTAGATAGATAGATAGATAGATAGATAGATAGATAGATAGATAGATAGATAGATAGATGATAGATGATAGATGATAGATAGATAGATAGACAGACAGACAGACAGACAGACAGACAGACAGACAGACAGACAGACAGACAGAAGATGTCTAATGTGTTTATCTCAGTCATCCAGATCATTGTTGTCCCAAAGGTGGCGAGGTGGCGCAGTGGTTAGGGTGCAGTACTGCAGGCCACTTCAGCTGACTGTTATCTGCAGTTCAGTGGTTCTAATCTCACCAGCTCAAGGTTGACTCAGCCTTCCATCCTTCCAAGGTGGGTGAAATGAGGACCCAGACTGTGGGGGCGATATGCTGACTCTGTAAACTGCTTAAAGAGGGCTGAAAGCCCTATGAAGCGGTATATAAGTCTAACTGCTATTGCTATTGCTAAAGGTGCTTTTTTCAAGAGGCAACTGGACTTCCTTGTTCTTTTTCTTTGAAGACGTTATCCTTCTCATCTAAGAGAAGCTTCTTCAGCTCTTATGAGAAGCGAAATATCTTCAAAGAAAAACAAGAAAGTCCAATTGCCTCTTGAAGAATAAAGCATTTTTAGGACAATGTGTGTAAAACTTCAGAAATAATTCCGGAGTGGTGGCTGTTAGAACTCTTACAACATTTTAAGGCAACTGGATCATGTCCCAGGCTCCCCTGAAAAGTGTCTTCATGAATTAATAAACAACTTGCCTCCAGAAGTTGTGAATGCTCCAACACTGGAAGTATTTAAGATGATGTTGGATAACCATTTGTCTGAAGTGGTGTAGGGTTTCCTAAACAAGGGGTTGGACTAAAAGACCTCCAAGGTCTCTTCCAACTCTGTTATTCTATTCTATTCTATTCTATTCTATTCTATTCTATTCTATTCTATCCTATTCTAATTGCAGATCAAAACTATATTTGCTATCTGAAGCATCTCTCTGGAAATGAATCTAAAGGCACCATTTATGCCATTTTACAGGGTGTTGGTTGGAAACCTTGTTCATAAGGAAACCAACATGGTCAAGCTAAGCTATTATGTATATCCTTGGTTCAGAACCAACAAACCATGATTTGGATCCTTCTCCAATCCAGACATAGGACATCCTATCTAGGTCTGCATACAAATACAGTGGGCTCTACTGAATTCAGTAAGGGCTATTTTAGCACCAATTTCAAGCTGGACTTAAATGTCTTTTAGAAGATCTTCACTCTTTGTTCGGGAGATCCTCTAGCGAAGATTCTGTGCGGTTTGGTGACCCCCCCAAATTCCACTCCTGGCTGGCCTCGCCCACCCCTCCCCTCCTCGGAGTCTCCACGCAGCCCATTCATCATGCCAAGTAAGTGCAGAGCCTGCACGGAGGCTTGGGGAGGTTAAAAACAGGCCTAATGGAAGTTCCAGAAGTCCAGAAATGGGACTGTTTCCGGCCTCTGGAGAGCCTCCAGAGCCTGGGGGAAGCAGTTTTCACCCTCCTGGAGGGTGAAAAATGCCCCCCCTGCTGGGGTGCAGGAGGCCGACTAAACCACGCCCACCATGGCCACGCCCACATAGCAGCCGGGCATAGGACCCCTTGCTAACATTTTTGAAGCCCATCCCTGGATGTTTTTTACTGCATGGTAAACTGCTTAGAATTGAGGGCAGGATAGCAGAAGGAAGGAAGGAAAAAAGGAAGGAAGGAAGGAAGGAAGGAAGGAAGGAAGGAAGGAAGGAAGGAAGGAAGGAAGGATTTTTTTGCCTGCAAATCTGATTTTAATCTCAACTCTTGACTACAAGAGCAAAAAAAAGGACCCCCATGGTCATAGCAATAGCAATAGCAGTTCGATTTATATACCACTTCATAGGGCTTTAGGCCCTCGCTAAGCGGTTTACAGAGTCAGTATATTGCCCCCACAGTCTGGGTCCTCATTTCACCCATCTCGGAAAGATGGAAGGCTGAGTCAACCTTTGAGCCGGTGAGATTTGAACCGCTGAACTGCAGTTAGCAGTCAGCTGAAGTGGCCTGCAGTACTGCACTCTAACCACTGCGCCACCTCGGCTCCTGTTGCCCTACCCAGCAATGGGGTAGCGAATCCATTACTGCAATTTTGGAAGCCCACCCCTGGCTCTAAGTGAAATCATATTCAGATAGTCACAAGTTCTGAAAAGCTCTCAAAAGAACCACAAAATGTTACTTTGACTGGAAAATTTTAAATTTCCCAGGCCTGGAAGCATACCACAAGTAGAAGAATGGACCAACTGCCAGTGAATCAGAATGCCTCTGCCCTGCCTTGATATTCCCCATTAGAGACCCTAAGTTTGTTACTGCTGCCCTCAATGACATTTCTATCATCAGAATTCTCTTTTGTGTGTGTGTGGTGGTGGGGAATGGATGGCCAGGTGTCTCCCTTGGCTAACAAAAGTGTTCTCAGACAGGAAGCTGGAGAGAACTTTGCCAAGTTAGAGGAATTCTGGCTCGGCTATTGCTTTGCGGTTCAATTTTCAGCTTCATTTGGATAATAAGATTGAATTAGGTATCTCCCTGTGTAGGGCTAAATAATAACACAGAAACAATAAATATCTTTTATCCTTTCTCAAACCAGCTATTAATTTTGTACACCTCTCATGTCTGGAATCTTACAAATTTATGAACATAATTACGCTCCCGTTTTTCATAGAGAGACATAATGCTATTTTTTATGGTTTATTATATATTAATCTTTGATACCCCAATCTACCTGAATCTATTAAAGTCTTAATGTGGTGCTCCGTAGTCTTACAGGACTTTAACAGTATAAACTAAGCTTCCAAACTATTTTAAGTTCCCTACCTCTCTTCTCTCTCCATCCCTCCCTCCCTCCCTCCAGCGGTGGGATTCAGCCAGTTCGTACCAGTTCTGGAGAACCGGTTGTTAACTTTCTAAGCAGTTTGATGAACTGGTTCTTGGAAGAAATCATTAGGGAAGAGAACCGGTTGTTAAATTAATTGAATCTCACCACTGCCTCCGTCCCTCCCTCCCACTCTCTCATTTTGTCTCTTTTAATACAAAACCTTCCTTTTGACAGCTCTGTAATCCCTTAATTCAGGGTAGAATTGGAGCACCTGGCTGGAGCTGAGAGTTTATTGGCCGGATGCCCTTCCTGGCATCACACAAAGTTCACAACAGATTTTTTTTTCTTTGCACCAGAGGTGAGTTGCTACCGGTTCAGCTGAACTGGTAGTGGCATGCTGGCCTGGGTCGCAGAACCAGCAGCAATCCAGGCTAGAGACGCCTCTGAACTGGTTCCCCAGTTGCCGTCATCACTGCCGCCATCTGTTCTGCCACAGATTGTCCAATTGTTCTGCCGCAGAACAATTTCTATTGAACTGCGCATGCGTGCACAATGTACATTCAGCGCACACAAGCGAACCAGCAGTAACGCCGGCCAGAACTCAGCCCTGCTTTGCACCCTAGGAGAGAAACTTCTGCTGCTACCTAGGGTGGAACTCTCAAGACCGGTGTCTTCACCACTAGATCACCATGCCCCTCTCCTGTCGCTTCCAATACTAGCAACTTGAAATTATATTCATACTAGGAGGGAAGTTCCTAGTTTATACTTAGTTCTTCTTTTAAAACTAGGGAGGTATTGGAAAGTTTTATTTGGAGTGTTATGCTCAGCTATTTGCTTCATCCTGGAATCAGATGACTGTAAAAAAAAAAAATCCACCTAAGATAGGCAAGATCCATAAATGTGCAGGTAACTTCCCTAGGGATTTTTCTGCCTAATATCCCCTGTGCTTGCTTAAAACTTCAAATCCTTCCTAGGAAATTTTGAGAAAACCTAGTAACTCCCTTATCTTTATCCTCAAACACATTTCTTTAAAACCCAAATTCTTAAAGCAGCTTTTTATTAAAGGCACATTTCTGCAGGTCAATCAATGCCATCTGAAACTTTTCATTCCAAAAGGCTCCGTCAGTTGAGTGCCCTCTGTGAAGTTTAGGATGATCCCTGGGAAACTTTATTGTTCAACAGAGAAGAATCCCCAAAGCCTCAGCAGCACATTTGCCCACGAAGCCTATTTTACAAGTGGCGTTTTTGTGGATTTTTAGACCGGTGAAGGTCTAGAGGTGAAGATGCTCACCTCTCGCTTGGAAGGTTCAGAAGTTCAATCCTAGGCAATGAAAGATGTTTCTTTATCAGGCCGCACAGAGGAAATATCTACTGTGAACTCCATGTAGGTGTCAAGAAGTGTGACGGCCAGTAAATGCTCATCAACATTCCGTCACCCCGACTCCACCCCGAATAATGGAATTAAAGAGTTGTAAAAAGAAGAAAAATAAGTGGATTTGAAAAACTCGTTTGATCACGTTGCTGCCTTTAAATAGTTCAAATGAAGGAAGTGTTAGTTGAAACGAAAGACATCTGTTCCCAGCACCTTTTTTTTTCTGCCTTGCTCTGTGGTGACCTACCTGGATATTTGTCAGGAGGGTTTCTATGGACGACAATCCATCAGGAAATAGAAAAGGAGATGGGAAGCCGGGAGGAAGAGGTTGACCGTGGCCAGTTAGCGAAAGTTTGTCAAGGCTGTCTCTTGTGGTTGGTGTGGAAAGCGGGGTCTCATCTGTATGTGATTGAAACAAAAATATAGAACAAGTTACGCTTGTCTGTTTTTATTAGACCTCAGTAATGGCTTCCCTAGTGATTTCCAGAACATTTATTGCAAATTGGTTCCTGCTATCGGGAGAAAGTGCTTTCTGCTGAATTTTCTTTAATGAAAAAGCGGTGGAGATACAACCAGATAGCATTAATGAGTAACTTTATAAGCCTTTTAAATGCAGCCTCTAATGAGACTGAGTTTACAGTGCCATAGAATCTTTTTAAAACTAATATTATCTCACACATACTTGTGATAATATATTTAGGCTGGCTTTATGAGTAAGTTCCCAATTATCTCATTTGAGCCTGCGCACTGTCTGTGTGGACAGTGGAATGTTTCTTGCTATGATACATATTTTACACGGACTACTTATGATTTATGTTCAAATTATTCTGTGCGTTGACCAGAGTCAACTATCTCCTTCATCAAGAACAACAAAGTGAATACTCTTCCTCAATTAAGTTTAGGTTTTATTTGACTTGTATGCCACTCTATTCCCGAGGGACTCATGGCGGCTAACAAAACCAAGGGGGGTGGAAGGACGATACAAAAAGGAAAACCACAATAAAAACAAAACAACAGTACAAAACAGTCTAAAAGGTCTCAACACGCATGCCCATTCGAGTAGGGGATGGGACTCAGCAGCCCCAGGCTGCTGCCCATTTCTGAAGAGATGATCTCCATTCCAACAGACATCTTAGAGATGTGAACATTTTGGTCTCTTTTTGCCCTACAACATATTCCAAAGTTGTGTTCAGAATCTGGAAATTAGGAAATCCACTTGGAATAGATACTACCAAGCTTTCGGTTTTTCTGAATACGGACTCTTGTTTTTCATCACCGCGTAAGAATTTCTACAATTAAATGATGTTTATACATAAAGAAAACTACAGCATAGTTCATCTAATGAACTAAGAACACCCTACATGGCAGTGGATCTGGATACTTGAGAGACCGCCTTCTGCCAATTACATCCCTGCGACTAATAAGATCACATAGATTAGGCCTCCTCCGCATTCCATCGGCCAGCCAATGTCGGCTGGCAACTACAAGGAGGAGGGCCTTCTCAGTAGTAGCCCCGACCCTTTGGAACGAGCTCCCCGTAGAGATTCGCACCCTCTCCACCGTCCAGGCCTTCCGCACAGCCCTTAAGAACTGGCTCGCCCGTCAGGCCTGGGGACAAGGATAGTTACCCCTCCCGAATGATGAATGTATGTTGTTTACCATTTTATTATATGTCTCTATCTTAACGTCTGTATTCCCCTTCCCCGATTTTATGTGAGCCGCCCTGAGTCCCCTCAGGGAAAAGGGCGGCCTACAAATACTAATAAAATCTATAAATCTATAAATCTATAAGAAAAAAAATGTCAGTAAAAAAAGCCATCTAAGAAAGCTCAGACTCCCCAAAGAGCTGCTGATTCAGTTCTACCGAGGAATTATTGAGTCTGTCATCTGCACCTCCATAACTGTCTGGTTTGGCTCGGCAACCAAACAAGACAGACACAGACCTCAGAGGATAATTACAACTGCAGAAAAAACAATTGCTACCAACCTGCCTTCCACTGAGGACCTGTACACTGCATGAGTCAAAAAGAGGGCTGTGAAAATATCTACAGACCCTTCACATCCTGGACATAAATTGTTTCAACTCCTACCCCCAAAACAACGCTTTAGGGCACTGCACACCAGAACAACTAGACACAAGGACAGTTTTTCCCCAAATGCCATCACTCTGCTTAACAACTAATTCCCACAACACGCTCAAATAATTTACTAAGACTGTATTACTATTATTATTCCCTTCCTTCCTAGTATCTATCTCTTCCCACTTACGATTATAACCATGTTGTTTGTATCTTTCAATGTATATTGTTTTATTTGTTTATTAGTATGATTTGATAGCTTATTAGTAACCTTGATTATCAATAAGTATTGTATCTTTTTATTCTTGATGAATATGTTTAATTCTCCTTACGTACACTGAGAACATATGCACCAAAGACAAATTCCTTGTATGTCCAATCACACTTGGCCAATAAAGAATTCTATTCTATTCTATTCTATTCTATTCTATTCTATTCTATTCTATTCTATTCTATTCCATTCCATTCCATTCCATTCCATTCTGCATTCCAATGCATTCTATTCTATTCTATTCTATTCTATTCTATTCTATTCTGCATTCCAATGCATTCTATTCTATTCTATTCTATTCTATTCTATTCTATTCTATTCTATTCTATTCTGCATTCCAATGCATTCTATTCTATTCTATTCTATTCTGCATTCCAATGCATTCTATTCTATTCTATTCCATTCCATTCCATTCTATTCTGCATTCCAGTGCATTCTATTCTATTCTATTCTATTCTATTCCATTCCATTCCATTCCATTCTGCATTCCAATGCATTCTATTCTATTCTATTCTATTCTATTCCATTCCATTCCACTCCATTCTATTCTGCATTCCAATGCATTTTATTCTATTCTATTCTATTCTATTCTATTCTATTCTATTCTATTCTAGTCTAGTCTAGTCTAGTCTAGTCTAGTCTAGTCTAGTCTAGTCTAGTCTATTTTATCTGAAAAGAACTTCAAGGTTTCTTCCCTATTTTTCTTGGCAACAAGTTCAGATAGGAGGTTCTTGTTGTAGTTTAAAATAATCTTACTTAGAACATTCCAATACAAAGACAATAGCTAGTAATGGCAGTCTTGACAGCAGCAGTGATGGCAGTAATTTATTTTTTAAAAGAGTAATTTGGGGAACTGTCCTTCTGTTTTGTAATTTTTGGGGAAAATATTAAAGGTAGAGAACTGTGGGAAAACCTTTAAACAGGAAAAGGAATAATTAAGTTATAACTGCGGCTAGCCTAGAACGCCAGTTTTTCCAATATAATGCATTTTGATTGTTTTCTCTAAAGTAGCTGTACTTTTTCCCCTCAGTCTTCTGTACTTCACAGAAGACTGAGGGGAAAAAGATTAACATTTTTGTTTATACAGAAATAGAAGAAAGAAGAAAGAAACTCACGCAAGAAAGCAGTTCTTCTGAATTTTAATAAATATATAATCTATGCTGAGTTACTGCTAAACACCAATCCAGTGCAGCTGTTTAAAGTTTTGTCTCATTTTTGGCCTTCTGAGGAATGAGCAAGTGTTTTAATTTTGCAAATTAAAGTGTTGTTAAAAAGAAGACGTAGAGTTTTATGCAGGGGTGGGCGGCTGGGGCTTTGCAGAGGTTTGGGAGAACTTCTAGCTAAGATTTTATGCAGTTTGGAGAACCCCCAAATCCCATTCCTGGCTGGATCACCGCCCACCCAGCCCCTCCCAGGAGTCCCCATGTGGCCCATTTTTGATGCAGATAAAATCCAAGGCGTGCACGGAGGCTCAGAGAGGGCGAAAAATGGGCCTACTGGATGTTCGGGCCTATTTCCTGCTTCCAGAGGGCCTCCGGAGCCTGGGGAGGCCATTTTCATCCTCCAGGAGGCTCGAGAAAAGCCTCCTGAGCCCGGGAAGGGCACAAAAGCCCCCGCCCTGCTGTGGTGCAGGAGGCCAACTTGGCCACCCACCCCCCCATGGCCACATGCACACAGCAACCGGGCAGAGAACCCCTGCTAACATTTTTGAAGCCCATTCCTGAATGTTTTTTAGTGCATGGAAAGCTGCTTGGAATTGATGGCGGGAGGGCAGAAGGAAGGAAGGAAGGAAGGAAGGAAGGAAGGAAGGAAGGAAGGAAGGAAGGAAGGCAGGAAGGAAGGAAGGAAGGAAGGAAGGAAGCATTTTTTGTTTCTGCAAATCTGATTTTAATCTCAACTCTTGACCACAAGAACCAAAAATTAATAAAAAAAAGATCCAAATAACATCAAGAGAAAGAGTGTTGGTTATAGAAGGAACTTCCCACTCTTATTTTGCTTAAGCAAAGTGAAAATGAGACCACAAAGTGGCCTCTATCACCAATCTCTATGATATTCTGTATTTTCTCACTACTTTGGGGGACACTTATTTAATATCTCGGGGTGCTTTTCAGTGCTTTTATATCAAAGCTGCCAACCTTGTTTTCGCTTGAGAGGTTTTTAACTGTTGGAACCATACCTACCATTAATAATGTGTCTGTATAATGGAGAGAGAGGGGGGGAGAGGGAGCGAGAGGGAAAGGGAGAGAGGGATGGAGGGAGGGAGAGAGAGAGAGAAAGGGAGAGATCCTTTGTTTTTCTCTTTACTCTCTTCTGAGTGCCGGAGAGAGGGGGGGAGAGGGAGGGAGAGGGAAAGGGAGAGAGGGAGAGAGAGAAAGAGAGAAAGAGAGGGAGGGATGGAGGGAGGGAGAGAGAGAAAGAGAGAAAGAGGGAGGGAGGGAGGGAGGGAGGGAGGGAGAGAGAGAGAGAGAGAGAGAGAGAGAGAGAGAGAGAGAGATATCCTTTGTTTTTCTCTTCACTTTCTGAGTGCCCCCAAGTTTAAAACCAGGAAATACTTGTTCCTCGTACACATGTAATGAGTCCTGTCTGAATTCAACATTCTTTTCTATACAATCGCTAACCGAAACAACAGTAGCTATACTGACCTATAATGTCAGAAGAAGGGACTGAACTCAAGTTGAACTATTTTGATGAATGTTTAACTTAAAGACAAATAATCTTTCATAATGCGACTTTGTGTGTGTGTGTGTGTGTGTGTGTGTGTCTGTGTGTCTGTGTGTGTTTTATATCCTGCATGAAATAAACTCCGGGTGAACATATTTGAAAGAAAACAAATGCATATCTCATATACAGGAAGAGTGGCTATTTGTAGATGCGAGATAAGCAATGACTGAAAGAAACTTGGGAAAAAGTCCTGTTTTTTTTTTCCCCTAAAGGAAAAGACACCGTATTGTAAATATGAACTAATTAAAAATAGCACGACTGTCTTTAAACAGAGCAGTGCCATAACCTTGCTTCTAGCAAATCATTAACAGGGTGTGAGAGATGAAGATGCTTAATTCCTTTTGCATAAAAACAACCAAAGGATACCACATGTTCTCAAAACCTTTGTCTGTATCCCTAAGCAATGTTTGTTTATGACACCACATTTCTCACTGATCTTTCCCATCCAGACCATCCCCGATGCCCAGAAAGACTGCAGAAGGAGGAGGAGGTGGGAAATGTTCACCCTTTTACTGATGGAATTGCGCCTATAAGGGGAGTAACAAGACCAGATCCATCCCTTGAGGTAAATTATCTTGTAGTCCTCGGCAAAAGGCCCCAATTGAGCCCAATACTCCTGCTGTTAAGTGAGACATTTGTTAAGCAGGTTTTGTCCCATTTTACGATCTTTCTCAACACAGTTGTTAAGTGAAACATTGCCATTAGCAATGACATAGTTGTTAAATGAACCTGGCTTCCCCATTGACTTTGCTCATCAGAGGTTTACAAAAGTTGATGCCATGATCCCAGGGCACTGCAATTGTCATAAATACAATACAATACAATAGCAGAGTTGGAAGGGACCTTGGAGGTCTTCTAGTCCAACCCCCTGCCTAGGCAGGAAACCTTATACCGTTTCAGACAAATGGCTATCCAACATCTTCTTAAAGACTTCCAGTGTTGGCGCATTCACAACTTCTGGAGGCAAGCTGTTCCACTGATTCATTGTTCTAACTGTCAGGAAATTTCTCCTTCATTCTAAGTTGCTTCTCCCCTTGATTAGTTTCCACCCATTGCTTCTTGTCCTACCCTCAGGTGCTTTGGAGAATAGTTTGACTCCCTTTTCTTTGTGGCAACCCCTGAGATATTGGAACACTGCAATCATGTCTCCCCTAGTCCTTCTTTTCATCAGACTAGACATACCCAGTTCCTGCAACCGTTCCTCATATGTTTTAGCCTCCAGTCCCCTAATCCTCTTTGCTGCTCTTCTCTGCACTCTTTCTAGAGTCTCCACATCTTTTCTACATCGTGGCAACCAAAACTGAATGCAGTCTTACAAGTGTGGCCTTACCAAGGCATTATAAAGTGGTATTAACACTTCAGGTGATCTTGATTCTATCCCTCTGTTGATGCAGCCTAGAACTGTGTTGGGTTTTTTGGAAGCTGCTGCACATGGCTGGCTCATATTTAAATGGTTGTCCACTAGGATTCTAAGATCCCTCTATGAGTCAGTTGTCAAGTATCTGAGTTTTGATCATGTGACCTCAGGGATGCTGCAATGGTCATGCGAAAAATGGTCACAAGTTATTTTTTTCAATGCCTTTGTACCTTCAAACAGTCCCTAAATGAACTGTCGTAAGTCAAAGTTTATCTGTATTGTATTGCACGGCCCATATTCCTACAGAGGGTTTTGAACTGAGACAGCCATTCCAACTTTTCAAGCTCAAAACTACACTCTAACATGCAAGAAGCACATTTGCTGATTTTTGAAATGTAGCATGACTTTTATTTAATTAGATAATTTCAACATTTAGAAAAACTTGGGATGCCAAGTTACTCAACCCCGATAATCCAACCACCAACCTTTCAACCTACTAACTACCCTTTTTCTGTCTTTGAGCAACAGCGTGGTCTATCTCGATTAGCAATTGTAATGTTTCTTCACAGGTTGCTAAATTACAAATATATTTTTCAAGGGAAATAAAAGAACAGGACTTCTTTTCTTACTATCATCACTTCATTCCACAAATGACACTTTAGAAGTTGGTCTCTTCTAATCTTCTTTCCTCCTATAAAACTTCCTTCCTTCCTTCCTTCCTCCCTCCCTCCCTCCCTCCATCCATCCATCCATCCTTTCCTTCCTTCCTCAACTCTAAGCAGTAAAACCATCTATTCCCTCCCTTCTGCCTTTCCTTAAGTATCTATCCTCTGCATGCTAAACTAAGCAACTTCTCCTCAGTCACTATATAAATCTTAACATTCCTCCCTTCATCGAAAAGATGTGTAAGAAGCAAGGAGAGAAAAAAAAGAAGCTTTCCTTTCATCGTAGAAGTTAAAATTTGATTATTTCCTAAGCTGTTGGAATACATTCCATAACACCAAGATTACAAAAGCTGTTTGCAGAGATATTCACTGATGCGGCTAAAAATCACAATTAAATTTGAGGCAAAGGTGGAGAGACATGGATATAGTCTTTCATGCAAAGAGTTCATTACCAGACCGAATCTAATAGTTGTGCAACAAAGTGTTTTTACTGTAGTTTCCATTTCACCACCCATCATTTACCATATCCTGTCGGTAGTTGGAATAAGCCCTTGGAGCAAGGCAATGACTTCTTATTCCATGGAAAGGTCAGGCATGTTCTCGGAAGTTCACACTTTTGTTTTGAAGTACATTATTAAAAACCATGAATCAGAAGAAGATGGAAAAGCTTTTCCAAGCTTTTAATATTTTCTTTGGAGAACTTCCAAAGCAGCAAAGGTTGGCCATTTCTAATCTCTAAAGTGTGATTAAGGTAAGACACACAAAAGCACAATTCTCACCAAGACAGTTGTGAAATTGGCACGTGGCTGAGCAGTTTTACCTTTCGTCCCCAGAGTTTGCAATTTTGCTAATAGCAGGTATATAGAGATACGTGTCTTTATATAGTCTTCAATCCGAATACAAAAACACGATAAAGTAAGATGTAAGGGCCTCGTGATTTCTGCTTAATTTTAATGATGCACCCACAATGTCAAATAAAGGGCAAGGAACACAGATTTTTGGTTCCGTCTTTGAACTGAGCTTTATGAATGTAATTTTTTTGACATATGCTGCGTTGTCAGTCTTAGCAAAGAATTATTCACTCCAAAACCAACCCTTGGGGAGAATAAAAAAATTGAGAAGAACAGCTGGTTTTTTCGTGAATCTCCCGTGATGAGGACGTATTACTAATTCGCGGAAAGTCCTACGGATGGTGGGTGCTGGTTTTTATTTCGCTAACCTCATTTCAAATGCCAGGGGAAAGGTTAAATAAACCTTTACATTATGAGATTCTACCTAGTATATATTTATTACTATTAATAAAGGTACTGTATCTTGATTAATGATATAAATGTCTATTCAGGTTGTTAGAGGTAACCTTACTAGCCGACATTCCAACAGGCCAAACAATAAGAAGAAACAAGTCCCCGCAGTACAGAATAATTCAAGTAATAAGATTTTGAGCTGTATGGGACTTCCTCCATTCAGGAATTTGGGACATCTGATTCCCGCAAATTATGATTTAACTCTATGTACTGCGCTCTACATGGGGCTGCCCTTGAAGAGTGTTCAAAGACTTCAGTTAGTCCAGAATGCAGCCGCGCGAGCGATTGTGGGTGTACCTAGGTACACCCACATCACACCTATCCTCCGCGAGCTGCACTGGCTACCCATTAGTCTCCGAATCCACTTCAAGGTGCTGGTCGCTACCTATAAAGCCCTACATGGCATCGGACCTGGGTACCTGAGAGACCGCCTCCTGCCGATTACCTCCCTCAGACCGATAAGATCTCACAGGTTAGGTCTCCTCCGGATTCCATCTGTCAGCCAATGTCGGCTGGCGACTCCCCAGGGGAGAGCCTTCTCTGTTGCAGCTCCAGCCCTCTGGAATGACCTCCCCGTGGAGATCTGGACCCTTACTACCCTCATGGCCTTCCGCAAAGCCACCAAGTCCTGGCTGCTCCAGCAAGCCGGGGGGCTTGTGAAACATCCAGCCCCACGGAAATTGTGAATGTTGCGCCTTTTTTAAAAAGTGTTGTCTTGTCTATTTATCCCCTTTCCCTTGTCTGTTGTGAGCCGCCTGGAGTCCTCCGAGAGTGGGCGGCATACAAGACAAATGAAATGAAATGAAATGAAATGAAATATTTAGGGATGTGGTGGCTCAATGGATAAGACGCTGAGCTTGTCGATTAGAAAGATAGGCAGCTCGGCGGTTCGAATCCCTAGCGCCGCATAACAGAGAGGTTCCCAGCTTCTGCCAATCTAGCAGTTTGAAAGCAAATAGAAAAAATAGGCACTAGGTACCTTTGGTGGGAAGGTAACAGCGTTCTGTGCACCTTCGGCATTTAGTCATGCCAGCCACATGACCATGGAGATGTCTTCGGACAGCCCTGGCTCTTCGGTTTTGAAATGGAGATGAGTACCGCCCTCTAAATTTGGGAACGACTAGTACATATGTACAAGGGGAACTTTTACCTTTACTGCCCTATTTGATGTCCCACTCACTCCCCACACACAAACATGGCAAGAGTTGTACAGGTGCTTATTCAACCACCATCCCCAATAGGTCCTCAGAAAACACTCCCACTGCACAAGTTCAGATTCTGAACTCAGCACAGCAAGAGTTGTTGAGAAACTGAATCCACAGGCACAAAAGCAATCCAGGATACAAGGCACAAACACACATGACACAGAACTGGGCATGTTGCTCCAGCAGCACTAGATTCCTCAGGCAATGCCAGTGAAACCCTTCATGAGAGGTGAGGTTGCCTCCTCATGAATAGCCTAGCCAATCAGCAAAGTGCCTGCCTCCTCTCTGTCTACTTGTCCTTGGATTCCGCCTCTTCCTCATTGCTATGGGGAGGCAGCTGCTCCTGGTCCTTGCCTGGTGCCTCCTGACCAACTTGCTGCAGCTGTAGTTCACCTGCTTCAGCCTGTCACTCATCTTATCAACCCAGCTGAGGCTGCTCCATCAGGCTAGTATTCCCTGAGCTCTCATCCTGGCCAATACTCGGCTCTAAGCTTTCCTCTGCAGAGTCAAACTTACGCTCCACTTCTGAACTCACATCTGGAGAGGGGTCTGAGGGTGGATCCATGCAGAGATTATATTCAGCCAGTTCGAACCAGTTCACCCAAACCAGTAGTGGAAATTGCAGCTGGGCCAACCCGCCCACCCACCTACCCCTGCTCTATGCCATCCCATTTAGGCATGTTTTCAAGCCAAAGCATGTGTGTGGAAGGCCGAATGCATGCATGGACATGTGTGTGCTGGTTCCACCACAAAACCGCTAAGCCCTTATCCGTGCCGACATAAGTGCGGAGGCAAATCCGCGCCATCTGAAGCACTAAGGAAAACGTGACCCTACCATGATGACATAACCGCGGAGGGCAAATCCGCGCCTCCCGAAGCACTAAACCTAACCCTAAACCTAGCCCTAAACCTAACCCTAACCCTAACCCTAAACCTAACCCTAAACCTAACCCTAAACCTAACCCTAAACCTAACCCTAAATCTAATCCTAACCCTTACCTTAATTTAAATCGGCTTTCTGCCGCCGCGCTGTTTTAAAGCGCCCTTCTGTCGCCGCGCTGTTTTCACAGCGGTGATGACGCGCGGTGATGACATCGCGGCTTTAGCGACGCGGTTTTATCACCACTATTTTGACGAGCGCAGTTTTGTCGTGCCACGGTGTGTGCTCACATTTGCAAACCGGTGGGGAAGGGAAGTGAATACCACCCTTGGATCCATGACACACACAAGTTCAAATCACTAAAAAAAGAAACACCAAAACCAGTGCATTCATTTCTATGAAACAAGCATTCCACACTCCCCATAAAGTGATGTTGGTAGATCACTTTTGCAAAGGGAACACAACCTCGGCATTCGTTGATGTTTATAATTCATATTTGTAGCTTCTGGAAAGATGGAACCTGTGTAAGCAGATTCCCTGAATCAAATCGGTGGAGTCTGTATAATACAAGGATCTTACTATTCACACTTCACTTAGAGGAACTTAGAGTTAGAGTTGGCCACCGGCCCCTCCAGCAGCTGAATCACATTAGGAGGAGGCGTGGGAGTCAGGGTCAGCTTCAAGGCAACCTGGGAGCTCTGAGGGGGAAGTGGGGATGGAGCTGTCATAGAGACAGACAGACAGACAGAGGCAGAGCCTGGGCTGTCCGTCAGCTCTCAGATGGAGAGTCAACAGCCCCCAGGTCTGGAAGTGGTTGGTGAAGAAGAAGAGAAACAGCTGGGTCCAGTGCCTAACACATGACTGTGCAGAAGGCAGAGGAGAGGAGAGCAGTGGAAATCCATGGGCTGATCCTGGGGAAGGAAGAGCCACCGCTGCTAGCAAGGCCCCTAGCTTTGGAGATAAAAGGCAGGGGGCGGATATGAATAGGTGTGGCCGACAACTATTCATCTTCCGGCTGGCCTCCCTTGCTAGCCTGTGAGAAAAACCTTTTTGCTGGGGGTTGCTGGCATTTCTAATAAAGGAATCTTTTGAGTTCACCTCACAGGTTTTGTCATGTTTGAGGAGCTGCGTCAGAACAATAGGGATGAAAAACAGAAATTTGGTAATATTTTGGACATGGACCATTAAAATATAATTTATTAGTTGAGTGATCAAAAAATGCTTCCATCACTTATAAGTTAAATGAATGTGGTCTGTAGTTCTATCAGTTCTTGGGATAGTTGAGTCTCAGTTGTATTTGATTGCATCGTATTGTATCACCATTATAAGTTATCTGGAGTCTGAAAACAACTAAACGAATGAATAAATAGAACTGCTTGTGTACATTGGCCACAATGATGTCATAGAATGAAATGCTAAAACATTTGAGATGCTTTATTTAACGATGACATGTTTATATTGTAAGTAAATAAATTGAGTTTCCCAAGCATCTCACTCTCTCCCTCCCTTCATTCATTTAAAAAGTTAGTGTTCCACTATTAGACTTTTGAAATTTATACTAGCAACATACATCCCTTATATAACTGTTTGACAATTCTGTATTTTAAATATTTTAACATATCTGACATTATAATATACTACTGCCAGCATTTAACACTATCCCTTATAGATAATTTCATTGCAACAAAAAAATCCAGCTTTATAAGAAGTTACGTTTTGCATTTTAAGCAGAACAGAAGTGTAGACATATCTTTATATTTTAGAGTCCCAATATTCATGACAGCCAAGGTTGTCTGAGCTGATTACCAATTTTCTTAAAATATGAAGTGCTTCTGTGTGTGAGAGGGAGAGAAGGAGAGGGAGAGAGCTAGAGGGGGAAGGAGGGAGAGAGAGGAGGAAGCGGAGGAGGAAGGAAGAAGAGGAAGAAGAAGAGGAGCAAGGAAGAAGGAGGAGGAGGAGGAGCAAGAGGAGGAAGGAAGAAGAGGAGGAGGAGGAGGAGGGAAGAAGAAGAGGAGGAAGAAGAGGAGGAAGGGGAGGAAGAGGAGGAGGGAAGAAGAAGAGGAAGGAAGGAAGGAGAAGAAGAAGAGGAGGAGGAAGAGGAGGAAGGAAAAAGAAGAAGAGGAGGAGGGAAGAAGAAGAGGAGGAGGAGGGAAGAAAAAGAGTAGAAGGAGGAGGAAGAGGAGGAAGGAAGAAGAGGAGGAGGAAGGAGGAGGAGGATGAAAGAGGAGGAAGGAAGGAGGGAGGGAAGGAAGGAGAAGAAGAAGAAGAAAAGGAGGAGGAGGAGGGTAAAAATATATAATGCAATCAATGATTGTCAAGTATACATTATAAGATTGAAACAGAGTCTTACAAAACATGGTGTAGCTTGAGATTTGTCCATTATCACTAAATCCCACCTGCACCTCCCATCCTCCCAGGATCTTTCCAAAGGCTTCCCATATTTTAATATACTCCTTGACAGTTCATCATAAGTAGATGATGGATGTGAATATTTTTTTTCCAGTGTGTACTCCATTTTTTTTTTTTCATTCTGCGTGAAAAGTTTTATGTTGAGGCTATTTGTCCCAACGGGAGGACTAAAACAGTTATTAATATTGGCGAACCTTGCAAAACATGGAACTCCAGGACCTAAATTTCATCCACCAACTCTATTTGTGCAAATCTAAGATAACCACAGTCCAAAGGACTTTCTACACTGCATTGATATTTTTCACTTTAAGGCACCACCAATGGACAGTTATGCGTTTCTAGGGAAATAAATCCAACACTATAGTACTATTTTTTCTTCATTCTAAAAGGAACCATGGGTCTAGCTGTTGACTTCTTAGAAAAACTGAACTTTACAAAGAGTGAAGAACAATATCTGAAAATAATTGTGATGACATTGAGTATAAATACAAAGACTTGCACACAGAGGTAAATTCCATTACTACCTGTAACATAAGTAGAGCCCTGAAAATTAGAAAATAGAACATAGAATAACTGGAGTTGGAAGGGACCTTGGAGGTCCTCTAGTCCAACCCCCTGCTTGAGCAGGAGACTCTATATCAGGGATAGTTAACCTTTTTGTCCTCCTGTGCCGAAAGTACACACACAGATGTGACAGATGCAATCCACCGCAGCCCATTTTGGGCCTACCAGGCCTCCCTAAAGCCTCCTGGGACCAAAAACTGGGAGTGAAGGGGGCACCGCCCCTGCACTCCCCATCCCCCCCCGCGCATGCACGCGTGACTCCCCTACGCCCCGATGCCCTGATCCACAACTTCTGAAGGCAAACCTTTCCACTGGTTGATTGTAGTCACTGTTTGGAAATTTCTCCTTAGTCCTAGGTTGCTTCTCCCCTTGATTAGTTTCCATCTAATCTTATTTTGCATTCAGGTGCTTTGGAAAATAGTTTGACCCCTTCATCTAAGTGGCAGCCCCTCAAATATTGGAACATTGCTACCGTAGCACACTCTGCCTCCTTCCTGCTAAACTAGACATATCCAATTCCTTGGGTTTGGGAACAAAATAATTTAGACTCAATCTTACACTTGTTTCTCCGGAAATAACTCATTTTGAATTTACTCTTGAGAAGCTTTGGCTAAAATGACTACTACTTAGTTTATTTTTTTAAAAAAAATATATGTACATTTCCTCATTTTACTAGGGTATTTGAGTGGTTTACAAGGATGCAATGAAAGTATCCATATCAGAAACGTAGAAAGCAAAACAAATAAAAGCATTTCAATATGAAATATAAACTTGTTTCTTATTCAGACTCGGAGGCAGAATCTGTCTTATTAAAATGTCCAATCAATACTTAATACTTCCTTTTTTAAGTAGTAACATTATTACATTTTAAACATGAGAAATATAAAAAATAACAGAAACAAATAACTAAGCTTATAAGATTATTTAAAGAAAAATAAGTTAATACTTCTAATTGTTTATCAACTCTTAATTGTCATAATTAATTGAAAACTGCTCTTTATAAATCTCCAAGAAAGTAGAAACATTTTTATTAACAGCATGTTATTGATTACTATGGTTACAGGGTTTTCTTTCAATTTTTAAGATAATTTTATTTATATTCTTATATCCATATTGCTTATATTTTTCTGGTTTTTTTAAAAATGGATCATGTATAAGGATTTGATTTGGATACATTTATATTTTTAACATCTTTATTTATTTATACAATGTTTAAAATGCCAAAGTAACTTCCTGGAATGCATTTCCTATGTTTAACCACAATACATTTAGGAGAATTTGTCACTTGCTATGTAAATCAGAATTGTTTTCCCCCTGCCTGGTTAAAGTTTAGAAGCTTCTGTCTTCCAGAGATAATAAATCTTGAATGTCCATATCTTAATATAGTTCTTAAAATATCCACCAAATTTTTCAATGAAAACCCATCAGGAAGACCAATTTTACTAGATAGTTCTTAACTCATTCAAGACCCAAATTGCCCCCCAGAGGAAATGCAGGCACCTCTTGATGAGTAGATGACATTCTTCTTAGCCTAACAAGGAAATCAACTTGTTCCCTATATAATTTTTCACAGGTCTCAGTCTTCTTCCCAACAAACTTTTCCAATTTTTCCAGACTAGGATCTCAGGAATATCTCCCACTGGCCTAAGGAAAAGATTCTCTAAAGAGAGCTGGTGTATACAATGCACCAATCAGAAGAGAAGGAAGACATCAGGATGGCTTGCTGCTGCAATGCACACCTTTGGGGTTGCAAAAGCATTTTGGATCGACCTGAATGAGTCCAGTTAATTGTTGCACAAGAAGAATTCCAAGAGAAGATGGGAATTGGTTTTTTTGAAGTCTGCTGGGTTGTGGGTTCTGTTAAGAAACAGCCTGTTGTGCCTTTAAATGGCTTCTACTGTACTGCCATAAAATGGCTTCTACTGTGCAGCGCAGTGGAATTATCATGGTAATGGCTTCATAGTATTCCACAAGGGGGCTCCCTCTGGTAAGGGTGAGAATTCCAACACTAGAAATTAATTTTGGTCCCAACATTTTCTTCCTATAAATAAATACCAGGGCAATACCGTGTTATCAGCTAGTATCTATAAGTCCTATCATGATACCTACAGATTAAAAAAGGTAAAGGTTCCCATTACACATACGTGCTAATTGTTCCCAACTCTAGAGGGCAGTGCTCATCTCTGTTTCAAAGCCGAAGAGCCAGTGCTATCTGAAGATTTCTCCATGGTGATGTGGCTGGCATAGCTAAATGCTGAAGGTGCACGGAACACTGTTACCTTCCCACCAAAGGTGGTTCCTATTTTTCTACTTGCATTTTTACATGCTGTCGAACTGCTAGGTTGGCAGAAGCTGGGACAAGTAACGGGAGCTCATTCAGTTACGCGGTACTAGGGATAGAACCGCCGAACGGCCGACCTTTCTGATCGACAAGCTCAGTGTCTCAGCCACTAAGCCACCGCGCCCCTTTTACCTTATCTACTGATTACCTACTTATTAATTCCATCAAGGAGTTATTTGAAATGGAAACTCCAGTTCCCCACCTTGTATGAACTGTGAATTAACTTGCATCTTAAACTGTGAATAATCTTTTATTACATTGCCGGTACATAATGAACTTATTTTAAGAGCATGCTCTTTTAAAAGCACACCTGGTGTGCTTCAGGTACACATCTACATGGGGCTGCCCTTGAAGAGCATCCGGAGACTTCAGCTAGTCCAGAATGCGGCCGCGCGAGTGATCGTGGGCGCACCACGGTTCGCCCACATAACACCGATCCTCCGTGAGCTGCACTGGCTACCTGTCGATCTCCGGGTGCACTTCAAGGTCCTACTTACCACCTATAAAGCGCTCCATGGTAGTGGATCTGGCTACTTGAGAGACCGCCTTCTGCCAATTACCTCCCTGCGTCCCATCAGATCGCAGAGTTGGCCTCCTCCGTACTCCATCCGCCAGTCAGTGCCGACTGGCGACTACTCGGAGGAGAGCCTTCTCTGTTGCGGCTCCGACACTATGGAACAATCTCCCCGTGGAGATTCGTACCCTCACCACCGTCCAGGCCTTCCGCACAGCCCTCAAGAACTGGCTAGCCCGTCAGGCCTGGGGATAAGTTTACTTTCGCCCCTCCCGAATGCTGAGTGAATGTTGAGTTTTACTGTTTAATTTACTTCTGCTCACATTTCTTTTTGTATTGTCCTACACTCCCTTTCCTTTTTGATTGTAAGCCGCCCTGAGTCCCCTCAGGGAAAAGGGCGGCCTATAAATGTCCAATAAATACAAATACAAATACAAATCTAAAACTCTGAATGAAACAAACAGAGGTAACCAACATGGCTTTGAAAAAGGGGGCCCATCAGGAGGTTGTAGCTACTACTGGTTCCTCTTACGTTGTACATTTGGATCTTTCCTTCTAGGGCTTAAACTGGCCCTTTTGATGTTTGATACTATTGAAAGGGAAATCCAGATGAAGAATGCCAGGGATTTATGACAATAAATATGAATATTTCTACATCAGGCTACACAGTCATCTAATTTTTATTTCAACAGAAGAGCTCTCACTCAAGACACGCAGTGAACAGGAATAATACACCCTTGAATAAAGCTTCATAATTCTTCTAACGTGGAGGAAAATGAAGCTATAAAATAATTTCTTATCAATGTAGAAATTACTTAACCAAAGACGATTTCTCTCACCAAAGTTTATGCTACAATAAAAATGATATTCTCCAAGCTGCATAAAAAAAACCCTTCATACTTTGTTAATTGCTTTGAACTGATTGTACATCCCTATCTCAAGTCAATTAATTCTGATGAAGTTAAGCAAATTCTGCGGTGGGAATGCTGATCAGTAGGGATGGGGGAGAAATGTAATTTTAATCAAAACAACCAAACTTAGACTCAATCAATGCACAAGTTGGATCTGATTCATACATATCTATGTTTCCCAAGTTTGAAGTGCAATTTGTGAGTCATTAAATGCATAACAAAAAAGACATATGAAAGGCATTGGGTCTTGCTCTCTGCTACATAAAAGTACTTACCAAAATTAAGTAGATCTTAAAAAAACCCAGACAAAAATTATTTATAGTAAAAAAAAAAATGTCTTTCCTTCCTTCCTTCCTTCCTTCCTTCCTTCCTTCCTTCCTTCCTTCCTTCCTTCCTTCCTTCCTTCCTTTTTCTTCCTTCCTTCTCACATATGTATTATTTTTGTTTTAATTGTAAGTTTCCAATAAGAGGAGGAAATGACAGCAAGGATTTGAAAACAATTTCTATATTTTTAAAAGTACACATATATTTATCTGTTCTGACCCCCTCCTCCATCCAGTAACGAATGCTGAGACAAGCTTAACTGGAATGTCACAGCACTTTATTAGCAAGAAACCAAAACCTTGGTGGCTGAAAGCCAAGCATAACAAACAGATAAGAACCTTGGCAGCAACTCAGACTTCGACAGATAACAGCTTCTCCAGCGTTAGGAATGACTTTGAATCCTGCAAAACCAGGCTCCTCCCAGTCTCTCTTTAAATACTATCTTGAGAGGAGCCTAATTACAATCACCTAGGTCCAATTATCTTCGGTAACTGCGTAGCTGCTCTGTACATTGATCTGCCCGGCGTTGCTGGGCACCCAGGAACAACTCCCTTGGCTCCTCCCCACTGCTCCAATGCATGACATCCGGATCACATTCCCTTGTCTCCTCCCCACTGGTCCAAGGCTCAGGAGCCTCCTGGTGGCCAACCAGCCTCTCTGCGCCCTGCTCGGAGTCGGAACCCTGTCCAGGGTCCTCCACATCCTCCAGAGCCGACTCATAGGGCCCCTCACTGTTGGAGTCTGGTGGCAGCTCCAACGGCTCCTGCTGGGCCACAACATTTATCTATCATATTGACTTTGAAAATAAAGGATAAAGAGGAATTGGTGTACTTCAAGACATGGGAAAGAGTTTATGACTGGCTAGAGAAAGGAATTTAGAAAAGAAAATAAGGGGAAGATACAGAACCAGGGGTGGGTTTCAACCGGTTCGCGGCGGTCCCCACGAACCGGTTGGTTGGCAAACCCAGAAGTAAGTAACTTCCGGGAACGGCGAAGGGCCCACCCACCCACCCGCGCTCCTTACCCGGTTTTGACAAGTTCTGCGCTTCCACGCATGCGCAGGACGCATACAGCACCTGCGCGATCCTCCAGGAGCAGCTGGAGCATCGCACAGATGCTAGTACGCATGCGTGCACCACGCACATGCACGAGGACGCCGCCGGCCCCGTTCCAACCGAACCGGTTGGAACGGGGAGAGAAACCCACCCCTGTACAGAACCCAGACGATACACTATTAAATGGGAAACGGGGCAAAGAGGAGGGAAACAGAAAAGGAAGTACTAAATATACAAGTATATATTCAAGAGTGAGATATAAAGCCGGGGGGGGGGGGGACATAGTTAGGATATATTAGTGAAGGGAAGGGAATAAGAAATGATACTAAACTATATTTGGGTTTGGGGAAATGCCATCCCAAGAAAACATAAATTGAGATTTGAAAGAGACACCTATAACAACAAAAGAAAGGAAGAGAGGATGAGAGGAAGAGGAGGGAAGGAAGAAAGAGGTAAGGAGATAAGGGTGGAAGGGAGAGAAAGAGAAGGAGAGAGGATAGGAAGGGGAAGAATAGGAGTAGGGGAGAGGTAAGGGAAGAAGGAAGAGGAAGGAGAGGAGGAAGGAAGGAAGGAAATAGAGAAGGGAGGGAGGGATAAAAGAAAGGGAAAATAAGGTGGTGTTAAAACAGGTGGGTGATATGATAAATAAAGCAAACCAAATTATATATTATAATTTTTTAAATGGAATGATAAATGTATAAGAATGGCAAATGTAAAGAAGAACTGTATGAATGTATACCTATAATTGTATGTAAGAGAATAAAAATTTTAAACAAACTTTTCAAGAATAATATTTATTTATCATCTATCTCACTTATCTATTTATGTGGGTGACATATGTACTATTTTTGTTTTCACTGCAAATTCCCAAGAAAGGAAGGAAAGAAAAGTAAGGATTTTAAAAACAAGAAACTCAGTAAAACGACATGATTTGTCATTTTAATAGAGGTAAACAGAACTAGCAGAGCAAAGGAAATAAACAAAAAAGATAACCGGACAATGAAGCTCTTTGCAGAATGAATGTCGGGTCAAAAATTGTCAAGCTAATATTCATCTCTAATTTCAAGGACCATTTTTTTTTTTTGCTTGAGCCTTGGCCCCTTTTCCTGTTTTACTTTATGATCTTAAGTTAAATAGTGTGTGGGAAATTAACCTCATTCCTCATAGCCATCCTTCTACTACTCTTATACTTTCTTAGCTATTTTAATAAACCCACAAAATGATTGCAACAGGAGCAGGAGTTGGGTTCTGTCCCTCTTAAAATTTAAGCATTGAGAACAGGGGTGGGTTGCTGCTGGTGTTACTGCCGGTTTGTTCCGTGCGCGCTTTGCGTTCCTGACTCTAGGGGCCAGTGCCCATATCCAATTCAAAGCTGAAGAGCTACAGCTGTCCGAAGACGTCTCCATGATCATGTGGCCGGCAAGACTAAATGCTGAAAGCGCACGGAACACTGTTACCTTCCCACCAAAGGTGGTTCCTATTTTTCTACTTGCATTTTTTACATGCTTTCGAACTGCTAGGTTGACAGAAGCTGGGAAAAGTCACGGGAGCTCACTCTATTATGCGGCACTAGGGATTCGAACCACCAAACAGCCAACCTTTCTGATCAAGCTCAGCATCTTAGCCACTGAGCCACTGCATTCCATAGATAGATAGATAGATAGATAGATAGATAGATAGATAGATAGATAGATAGATAGATAGATAGATAGATAGAATTAAATATTTAGATATTTAGATATTTAGATATTTAGATATTTAGATATTTAGATATTTAGATATTTAGATATTTAGATAGATAGATAGATAGATAGATAGATAGATAGATAGATAGATAGATGATAGATAGATAGATAGATAGATAGATAGATAGATAGATAGATAGATAGATAGATAGATAGATGGTAGTTAGGTAGATAGAGATAGATAGATAGATAGATAGATAGATAGATAGATAGATAGATAGATAGATAGATAGATAGATAGATAGATAGAATTAAATATTTAGATATTTAGATATTTAGATATTTAGATATTTAGATATTTAGATATTTAGATATTTAGATATTTAGATATTTAGATATTTAGATATTTAGATATTTAGATATTTAGATATTTAGATATTTAGATAGATAGATATTTAGATGATAGATAGATAGATAGATAGATAGATGATAGATAGATAGATAGATAGATAGATAGATAGATAGATAGATAGATGATAGATGGTAGTTAGGTAGATAGAGATAGATAGATAGATGATAGATAGATAGATGGTAGTTAGGTAGATAGAGATAGATAGATAGATAGATAGATAGATAGATAGATAGATAGATAGATGATAGATAGATAGATGGTAGTTAGGTAGATAGAGATAGATGATAGATAGATAGATAGATAGATAGATAGATAGATAGATAGAGAGTAGGTAGGTAGGTAGGTAGGTAGGTAGGTAGGTAGGTAGATAGGAAGGTAGGTAGGTATGGATGGAGAGAGAGAGAGAGAGAATTAGATAGATAGATAGATAGATAGATAGATAGATAGATAGATAGATAGATAGATAGATAGATAGATAAATGGTAGGTGGTAGGTAGTAGGTAGGTACGTAGGTAGGTAGGTAGGTAGGTAGGTAGGTAGGTAGAGATAGATAGATAGATAGATAGATAGATAGATAGATAGATAGACAGACAGACAGACAGACAGACAGACAGACAGACAGACAGACAGACAGACAGACAGACCGACCGACCGACCGACCGACCGACCGACAGACAGACAGACAGACAGACAGACAGATAGATGGATAGATGGATGATGGTAGCCCTTTCTGCATGTATGCAACATTGCATAGGATAATCAAATATCGAACTGAAATTGCAGGATAACACAGCCAAACATGATTATGTCCCATAAGGTCCATATTGTAGACATCAATGAAATCGAGACCATATGGCACAGAGATCATTTGCGCTGAATGAACATTATTCATCCTATCATACCACGTGTCATTCTATCTGTCATCTGTCATCAGAATGAAAACAACATATAAAATTCATCTTCATCCCAAAAATAAAAAAAGACATAACATCAAACTGATGTCACAATAAAGAATCAGGTTTTTTTTGTCAAGCTGATTTGGTACAATCTGATGAGCTAATTGCAGGAACAATTTAGAGAAGCAAAGTCTAATCAGAGAGTGGAACGGAGGTGATAAGAAATGTCAAAGGCTTTGACCCCACCCAAATGGTTTTGAAGAAAAATTCAGAATGATTTTAGCATGAAAAAGACTAAAATTCCTCTGACTTATCATCTTTTTGTCTGTGGCTCCTCTGGACATATCTGTCACATCTTAGCACCCTGAATTCTAGTTCAACCCATTGGTTCCAGCTGTTTGAAGCCCAATCCACCTGGAATGATGGTACTATTGGGGAGGAACAGCTGGAAACACAGAGCTGAAGAAACTTCTTGGATGAGAAGGAAAATGTCTTCAAAGAAAAGTCCAGTTTTCTCTTGAAGAAGCACCTTTGGGACAACCATGACTTGGATGACTGAGAATCTCCATAAACTGGCGACATTGAGACAATGTTCACCCAAGCATTAGAAAATGGGGCTGCCCTTGAAGAGTATTCGGCGACTTTAGCTAGTCCAGAATGCGGCCGCGCGAGCGATTGTGGGTGCACTTCGCTTCACCCACATAACACATATCCTCCGCGAGCTGCACTGGCTACCTGTCGATCTCCGGGTGCGCTTCAAGGTGCTACTTGTCACCCATAAAGCCCTACATGGTAGTGGATCTGGGTACTTGAGAGACCGCCTACTGCCAATTACCTCCACGCGACCTATTAGATCTCATCGATTAGGCCTCCTCCGAGTTCCATCTGCCGGTCAATGCCGACTGGCAACTATGCGGAGGAGAGCCTTCTCGGTGGTAGCTCCGACCCTATGGAACGATCTCCCCATGGAGATTTGTACCCTCACCACCCTCCAGACCTTCCGCACAGCCCTCAGAATCTGTCTATCCCGTCAGGCCTGGGGCTAAGACTGTAACCCGCCCGAATGGTATGAATGTTGTGTTTTTTAATTATGTATTGTCTTATATGTTAAAAAGTTTGTCTCCCCCTCCCCCTTGGATTGTGAGCCGCCCTGAGTCCCCCCAGGGAAAAGGGCGGCATATAAATAAACTTCTATCTATCTAATAAAATCTTGGAAAACTATTGTCTTATCTGTCCATGATTTGCCTCTAGATATGTTCTGATGTCTGTTGGGGACCAAAGGCAATGATGGGTATTAATGAAAACTCTAGGTTGTGGTTCTGCTGAGTATTGTAAAGACTTTGACAGGTTTGAAAGATATCAGCTTAAGTTCTGTCTGTGGGAAAAGTATTTTTATTAATTTAATTTTTTATTTCTGAAAGCAAAATGGTCCCCTAAGGAATGCAATATGATGCATTTTGATGAGCCATGGTGGCACAGTGGTTAGAATCCAGTACTGCAGGCTACCTCTGTTGATTGCTGGCTGCCTGCAATTTGACAGTTCAAATCTCACCAGGCTCAAGTTTGACTCAGCCTTCCATCCTTCCGTGGTCCGTAAAATGAGGACCCCAGATTGTTGGGGGCAGTAGGCTAACTCTGTAAAGCACTTAGAGGGGACTGGAAAACACTGTAAAGCGGTATATAAGTCTAAGTGCTATTGCTATGTACATTTCAGCCATATCAATTTACATCAGGAAAGGTTTAGTGGACAACTTTACAAGAACAACTTGGGTTCAGTCCGTGGATTCAAGATCTCTTTTTTCAGTTGCAAAAACCCGGGTACAATGCAAGGAATAGGGATTGAGAATAACGTAGCATGCAGCTTTAGATGAACTGGAAACAAGCTTTCCCATCCTTACAAAAAAAATATGACTGTGAATTTAAATTACAATCATATTACCATAGTAATTGCTGTAAAATTAATTCATTGCTAAACTGTTTGAAACTCAACCTAAGCTTTGCTGTCATTTTAAAGTAATTTAGGATCTCTGGAACATTTTCCTTAGTAATAGTAGTTGCACTGTCGTAGCTGGCTGCAATTATGTTTATGGAAAAATCATTGGAAATGTAAAATCATTTACAAGGGGAACTAGGTTTTTAATTGAGGAAATATCTGTACCTAAAAAAAAGAGGCTAACACTTTAATTAAGCATTTTCAGTTCATCCAAAAACAATCAACCAAGCCCCAATCTTGGTGTTTCTTCCTTTCTTGATAATAGTTTTTTTCCCCATTAATGTTAGCTGCTTTACTCACATCTGATTAATCTTTTATTCTGAACTCGGACTACCAGGATGGAAGGGAAAAAAAGGATATTCACATATCTGAGAAAACAGTGGGTGCTACTGACAAATGACATAAATAGTTCAAAGTGAGCGCAAAACCAATGTGCTAATTATTTCTTTCCATAATTAGTTGAAATATCTGATCATATAAGCACGATCGCATCCTTCTCTGCCCTCCACTTTCCCCAAGGAATTCACAAGGTATGCAGTATTCTATCAAACAAACAATTTCCATCTGCAGAAACACATATTATAAAGGCAGCATTTTAGAAAGAGAGAGAAAAAAGGATATAAAAGTATTTGCTTCAACATGATCCCAAAATGCAAAATAAAAGTTCTATCAATGACAGTATGATTTCTACATTCCTTTACAGGGGTGGGATACTACAGGTTCACTGAGGTTCGGGAGAACCCATAGTTAACGTTAAGGCTAGTTCAGAGAACCTCCAAATCCCACCCCTGGCTGGCCATGCCCATGCTGCCTCTTCCCTCCCCCCCAACCCTCCCCGCCCAGGAGTATCCACACTGCCCATTTTGGATGCAAGGTAATTGCAGGGCCCACGCGAAGGCTTGGGAAGGGCGGGAAATGGGCCTCCCGGAAGTTCCAGAAGGCTGGAAACATGCCTAGTTCCAGCCTCCGGAGCCTGAGGAAGGCTAAGACGTCATCCCCCGCCATGGTGCAGGAGGCTGACTAGGCCACGCCCACCATGATCACACCCATCCAGCAACTGGGCAGAGAACCCATTACTGAAACTTTTGAAGCCCACCCCCGGTTCCTTGCGTGTTTCACCCTAAATACGGTCAGTTAATGGTAACCTAAACACATCCAGATAAACAGTGTGAAAATGCTTAATACCATTGCAGTGTTTTATAAAACCAAGCATGCTCCTGGCTTTTGGATGGGAGAATAATAGAGTTTCATGGCAGAGGAGAGCAAAACATAAATGTTCCAAGTATTTTTTTTTATAGAATTTCAACTTATTTAAAAGCTTCCTCGTGCAAGTATGAAAAAGGAGATGGGTTGACTTTAACAGCCGGAAGCAGAAAGGTCAAGCAATCGATGTTTATTTATGTCTATTCTCAGAAAAATAAAACAAATGAGTTTAAAGAATAATTTTAGTTGGAAGTAATCCATGTGAAACAGTGAGGCTTGGTGTAGGATTCCTCTGCCAATCTAAAATAAAAATAAAAATAAAAGAAAGGCTTGTGGGAGCATATCCACACAGTGGCTTATTTTAATTAAAGTATAGTTAAAAATATTAATGCTGACTCTGTTCATCTTTCTGCTCTTTAGGGCATTAAGCAACACAATCAATAAAACCACATAAGCTCATTTTTGAACACGTGTAATGAGAGCAAAATCCAAGTAGGAATCTGACTTGAAGCTACACCCTGGATCCTTCTGTTCAAATGTAGATTTGTATTTGAAATCCTTGGAAGTGTACAGGGTAAAAACCTTCCAACAATATCCTGAAACCTTCTGGGACCAAATCCCATTATGTGGCGTGCAGGGAAAGGGGTAAACACTACCAGAGAGAAATACAAATTGCACTTATTTTCCATTTAGCCAATGTCACAAAAGTTCACCCTTTAGAATTATAACCGGTTAGAACTTCTTCTTGGAGGTCAAGTACTGTGTGAACCATGTCAGCTCACTGATGACATCATATCACATCCATCAATTCCTCTAACAGAGCCATTGCCATCTGCTCGGCAAACTGTAATGACTTATTAGATAGATTTGCAGGAAACAAGCTGTATCTGATACGGTTATCTCATTGCTAGAAAGCCTTCTGAGATAACAGTCCCTCTAACAGTCTGGTTCCCTAAAGATTCCCGATTTCTTATCTTCAAAAAAATATTATTCCTTTGTTGTTGAATTTCAATAGGTTGGACCGGGTAATGTTTAGGTTAGGGGGAATTAAGGAAGATTTCTTCATGCTATCCCCTTGCAATTTAATGAAGCACTGAGATATCCATGGTGGTTTATAAACCCCATAAATTGAAATATCTTTCTTTGCTCTACAACAAAGGAGAGCAACCCTATTCTTAATATTAATGGAGAGGAAATTTGAAAACAGAAGCAACATGGAAATATACCCAGAGTTAGAGGACTTTAAAGATTTGAAGGCAATTTCCTAGTTCATAATATATGCCTCTACAGTGGCCATTAAATGATAAGTAACAGAAAAAAAGGGACACAGTGGCTCAGTGGCTAAGACACTGAGTTTGTCGATCAGAAAGGCCAGCAGTTCAGGCAGTTTGAATCCCTAGTGCTGTGTAACGGAGTGAGCTCCCGTTACTTGTCTCAGCTTCTGCCAACCGAGCAGTTCGAAAGCATGTAAAAATGAAGTAGAAAAATAGGAACCACCTTTGGTGGGAAGGTAATTGTGTTCTGTGCACCTTTGGTGTTTAGACATGCTGGCCACATGACCACGGAGACATCTTCGGACAGCGCTGGCTCTTCGGCTTTGAAACAAAGATGAGCACCGCCTCTTAGAGTAGGGAACAACTAGCATATATGTGTGAGGGGAACCTTTACCTTTACCTTTTTAATACAAATAATCTTCAGTCTAATTTATTGTCTTGCATTTTAATGGAAGTAACGCAACACATAAACACTTCAATTCAAGCACGCATAGATATTAGTGAATGCCCACACACAGACACAGTGTGTGTGTGTTTCAGTGTTGGGTTCCTAACTGGTTTACTACTAGTTTGCTTAGAGAGAGCGTTTTGCATGTGTGTTGCTGCGCATGTGCAGTTTACTGAAAACTGTTCTGTACATGTGCAAAAACATGCCGGTGATGGGAGAAGAGACCGGGGAACTGGTGTGGGGCGTGGCAGGCCTGGGTCGCTGCCGGTTCCAGCAACCCAGGTGGGAAAACCACTACCGGTTTGTCCGAACTGATCCAAACCAGTAGGAACCCACTTCTGATGTGTTTCTCTTAAATGTTGCTCTCATTCAGTTAGATATAAACCCAACTAAAATGAATGGAGTTGAATACGACGATAGTTTGGTTTGATGGCCCCCTAAAAAGGAGAACATCAGCTGTCGAAGTGCGTATGACCTCATCAAAATCATTTTAATGTTCCTCCAACATGGTTTTCTGGGAAAGGGCAATATTTGTTTTGCGCGATAGAGAAATTTATCTTCTGCTTCTTGCTTTGCCGTTTATTCCAGCTTCTACTGTGATCAACATTGTACTAAAATAAAGTCAACCCGAACAGCCGCTCTCAACCCATCAAAACGCAGAGACGTCTGCCAAGCCCATGTAACAGCTGGTGTTACATTAATTAGTTTAAACTATTTATTTCATCCATCTCCAGAGCAGATTGAGCAAAAACATTGTAGATTATTCTAGCA
This sequence comes from Thamnophis elegans, assembly GCF_009769535.1. NCBI lineage: Eukaryota > Metazoa > Chordata > Lepidosauria > Squamata > Natricidae > Thamnophis > Thamnophis elegans. Next base: position 58,202,397 of record NC_045551.1, on the reverse strand, counting down.
TCTGTAAGTGCCCTGCAAGCATTAACCAACCAAAGTTGGAATATTAGTAGTTTGTTTAAAATATGTGTGATTACAGGCTCTCTCTCTCTCTGGGGGAAATGGCATTAAATAAATGGCAAAGAAATAATAAAAAAAATAAGTTTTAAATAACTCAAAATCTCTCCCCCCCCCCCCCAAAAAAAAAAAAATCTCTGCATTTGCATTAGTCTTTCGTTCCTATATCATTATTTTGTTGTCAGGAGTATTCTTTCATCAATTATTATAATAATTTCTGGCACCATAACCAATAGCTAAATGCTATTCTCTGTCCAGAAATCCCTACATTTATCATTTGCTTTATATCTCTTGGAATTCAACCCAACCGGTATCAATCAACTTTATTTTAGGAAACGGCTGTTGAAAACTCTCAGCTAAAATTACTTTTTACTGAATTACTTGGTTGTAGCTATTAGGATTTTTCTATGTAGAGGTATCATAAGCCATTGTACACATCTGCATTGTCCACAGCTGCACAAACGCACACAGAGACACCCCTCAAATACAGTTGTTTTTTTTAAAAAAAAATTCATATGGGCTGTAGAAAGTCAGCACATCTAAATAATTTATCTTGCTATCAGCTTTTACACCTATCTTTGACCTTATTTCCAACTGGAATATCTACAGGTTCAAAGCCAAGGTTAAAGCAAAACTTGGTTTTATGTAGAACAATAATACCAATATTTGAATTGCTGTAGCATCCAGATGCAGAAAAGATGTTATATTTGAAAGTACACACATTGTTATTTTGATTAGCAGCATCACTGCTACTGTGGAAATAAAATAATTGTGCTATGTGACATCAAAAAGTCACTTATTAGTTTTAGCGGCAGCTCTAAATAAAACTGAATTGTCAATGCAATAAACCATGAATGTGTTGGGCCACATACACATTCTCAATCTCCACCTCTCCAAGACATAACTAGTGATGTACAATCAGGGCAGTAGAAATACTTAAAGTAGCAGCATGACATCGTATCAATTATTTGGTGTCATCAGAAATGCATGATTTATTACCAAGATATTGGTAGCCGAGGTGGCGCAGTGGTTAGAGTGCAGTACTGCAGGCTACTTCAGCTGACTGCTCGTTCGGCTGTTCAAATCTCACCGGCTCAGGGTTGACTCAGCCTTCCATCTTTCCGAGGTGGGTAAAATGAGGACCCGGATTGTTGGGGGCAGTATGCTGACTCTGTAAACCGCTTAGAGAGGGCTGAAAGCCCTATGAAGCGGTATATAAGTCTAACTGCTATTGCTATTGCTATTGCTATATTTAATGGATTTATTAGGAGGTAGTCATTCTCCGGTCCTAATACAGAAGTCATAAGTGAAATTCTTTAAACCTTGATGGACACCTATGCATTAAGAAGCATTAGAGAAAATAAAGGTAAGATCAAGCTTATGTAGTGAATTGATTAGATTTTGCACTACATCTTTGTACCACCAAGGACATGAGTGATGTGATGAAGATTCCTGTCTTTAAAGTGGATTGCAATATTTATTCAGCAATGGGTAAGCATTTTCACTTTTCAGTTCCCTTGCCTTCATGCCAAAATGTAGCACAATCTGTATTTTTTTTGTCCCTAATGCTGCTAAATAGCAGTTCTCAAGAGATCTGATCCAGTATCCAAAATATATTTGTGATAGCCAAAATGTGGGGGGAGGGGGACCTCTACAAGGTTTGACACAGAATTGAAATGTGAGAGGGAAAATATGTGATCCATATTTGGAGAACTTAAAAGATGAACAAACATGTAAATATGAGAGGGAGAGAGGAGGCGAGGGAGGGGAGAGAGACAGACAGACAGATAGACAAACAACAACAACAACAACAACAACAAACCTTGGTAGCATACGGAAGGACAGAATAATAATGACTAGGAATTCCTCACCCAGAAAGACACAGCAGGAAAAGAATTCAGGAAATAAACAATCTGATTTAAAATAAAGTCCACTTCAAAAATTAAGCATAACATGCTTGGTGAAGTGACTAGGATGTTTCCTCTACAAGCTAGTCATAAAAAGTCATATTTTGCAAGAATAGAAAAAATATTGGAACTTGACTCCAAAGCGTAAGAAAACACCACAATGTCATGTGCGCCACGACATCCTAATGCAATAATGCAAAGCCCCTAATTCACATCACTTGCACGATGGAGTCATGGTGCATGGGATGTCATGTTTCCCTACAGACACCTTGGAAAGAAAGCTTGGGGGAAAAAAAACATTTCTTGGAAAAGAATCAGAAAAGCTCACAAGCTGAAATTATGGCAGAATCAACAAAGCCCCCCTCTCCCCAAAAATGGGGGTTCTTTAAACAATAATATTCACCATTTGTCTCCCAAAATATGATAGTAGGAAAATTTGCATTATTTGCTGTCAATGTAAAAGAAAGCACTCAGTTAATCAATTCATGTGCCTCCCCCCCCCCCCCGTTCTGCACCCTGATTATTTTCTATAAATAGGTAAGGAAAAGAGAGCTATTTGGCAGGGAGCGATTGTTCAACAATCTACTGAACAGGCATGGTAGCTCAGTGGCTAAGACGCTGAGCTTGCTCATCAGAAAGGTTGGCAGTTCGGTAGTTCGAATCCCTAGCGCCACGTAACTGAGTGAGCTCCCATTACTTGTCCCAGCTTCTGCCAACCTAGCAATCCGAAAGCATGTAAAAATGCAAGTAGAAAAATAGGAACCACCTTTGGTGGGAAGGTAACAGTGTTCCGCCCACTATTTATTGGGCAGTCATGCGATGGCCCAGCAATGAAAGATGCTGAGCTTGGAAAGCTGACAATTCAAGTTCAAGACCTGAGTACTGCTCAATGGGATGAGCTCCTTTCCTCAGCTCCTGCTCCCCTAGCAGTTAAAAATCATGCAAATGCAAATAGATTGATAGGTACCACTTTGGTGGGAAGATAACCATGCACTGTATGCCTTTGGCCTATTGCCATGCTGGTCACATGAACACAGAAAATGTCTTCAGGCAACACTGGTTTCCTCAGCCAAGAAAGAGGGATAAGCGCCAAGCCCTAGAATCAGGCATGACTGGACACTTATGTTCAGTATGGCCCTATATCAAGTAAAAACATTACTATTTCTTGATAGAAGACCATATTGAACATATCTGGGTTTTTTTATTTTATTTTCAAGAGCTAGTAAAATATGCACAGATGAATAAAAAGGTCTACTGAGTATCATCTAAAATCACAGGGCTGGGGTAATTCTCTTTCATGGAGAATAAGAATAAAATCTGGATATGTGATGAATTCTAAGCAAGGGTAAATCACTGTCATTGTAATCATTTCATTGCATATGTGTATGTGTGTGTGTGGGTATTTGGGCATAGAAAGGGTTGTGACACAAAATTACATGCCTATTTTCCTGGCTCAGTTGATAAAGAATGAGAACCTGTGGCTTAGTGGCTAACACAACTGCCTAATATGTAATATAGCACAGATTCAAATCCCAGTAAGGGTATGGCTAGCTGAT